>NC_048416.1:380831-475988 GCF_013103735.1 Etheostoma cragini
ACCGCACCAGCTGCTCCGATTCTCCGACCAACCTCATGCTCCATTGTCCCCTCACTCGCGAACAAGACCCCAAGGTACAAGCCCATTGCATTATTTTATTGATCGGTTGCCAGCGCTATATATTCAATGATAATAAGCCTAAAGCTGTTAGAACAATGTTGGTCAGATACATGGTTAAAGGATCATGTCACTACTAGGATTTGCTATTGTGGACCATTTGCTAATAGTTCAACTGACCACAGAACTCCTGCTAAAATTTGCAATTTATTTTTCACCATGAACAATAATGGGAGACACTGGATTTGACTGAAGCCTGTGATTGCATTTGTTTCATATAAGAAGCCAAAGGCTCCACAATCAGGCTTTAGAGATTTTCTATTCGTAGATAGAAAACACACGGATGAAAGTGGATGATTTTCTTAGACGAAAGATGCCACTGGTCACACTAATGGAAAGCCCTACTGTTGGAACCATTACTCTCTCTCTACCGGAATGTGCTCCTAGCCTGGCCAGGATCTGTTATATAGAGTCACGTGGAAGGATTAAGGCCTGCAGACGAAAATTAGCCTGCACGGCTAAATCTGGCACATTTACATGTTGTGCTCAAGTTGATTAATGTGAGTTGTCCCTTTTAAATAAAGAAATCTAAAAAATATATAGTTAGAATGACAGATCATGGCCATTCTGAACCCTATCACAAAAACACTTTGAGAACCTTAGCCACAAAGACTTGCAAGTTCAAGGTGAACTTAATTAGAATCCTTTCAACTAGCCCAAATATTGTATGACAGACTTAGATTGGCCAGAGTCACCTAGCTGTCTTTCTTCCTGAGAGGTTTCATTGTGGTCCCCTAATGAAAGCTTCTCCAGAACCCTATAGTGGTTTGAGCGCCAGCATGACTTTAAATCTTTGGTGTGTGACACAGCAGAGAGAAAAATAACTTCTAATGGAAATAATTCAGCTTTATTGTCTCAAGGCAAAGAAAGGGAAGGATTGGCAATATTATGTGTGATATGATTGATGAGGGGAAGGACAAAGGACAGACAATATGAATTTTCCCTCTTCCAGCTAAATGCCAGCAGCTTGCCAAAGTGAAGTGGAGCTGCAGGGTTAAAGAGGTGAGAAGTCTCCCATCGTGACAGGAGCATGGGCATTATCACGCAACAGCCTTGGGTATTAAATTGAGTTATTTCTGCCACTTCCAGCTGCCAGCTGGAGATAAGCTCTGTTTGGCTGAACCTGCAAATTTACCAGCATCTCTAGGAACCTGTCCTTGCACGTTAATTGATGTGTGCACCTTCAGCACTATAGCTTCTTACTAACGCAACAGAAATACTGTAGCTGTGATAAGTGCATCGGCAGAATTTGATTTTACGTCAAACTGCGTTGTGGTGCTCTTGGGACAATGCATATGATGAGACATTGAGCGCTCACCTAAAGAATACTTAAGCAGGAAAAGCATCAAGCTTCCGAGCAACTAGTACACATTTCTCTTTTTGTTGTTCAAATCCTACATCATTTTTTGTATTGCTTTAAGAGAATGCCTTGTGAATATTTATTGAGGCAGACATATGACAGGTCCCAGGTGTGAGGACTGTCTACAGATTATTTACCATGCAGAAATAGGATAACTAAAGACAATGTAAAGGGAATCTGTGTTTTTTGGTGTAATGCTTCTGTTTAGGGATCTCCCTCCTTCAACTAGATGACATATGCTATTGATACATTACAATTACACTTGTATTTCATTCACAGTTCCTTTTCAGTTGATTCATGTCAATGGAAAAGAATTGAAACATTGTCAAAGAGGGATCAGAAGTCAGATGGATGGCATATACATTTGATTTTTGAAATATGTGCCTTAAACAAGGCAAAGGGAAGGTATCTTTTTGTCAAGCAAGCCTTGTTTACCAACAAAACGTTGAATATGTTGTATGGTCTGTGATGGTCTGTTTAATAGTAACCTTTTTTTCTATAAATCATCTCATAGCATCATCATCTTAACTTATTTAGTTGTAAAGTACTGCTTAGACCAGTGGTTACCAAACCTTTTTGCCATGCCTCTCTCTGGAAGCAGAAAAATAAATTCACCCTCCGACCCCAGCCAGGGATTAATAAACCACTAAAACAACGTTGGCTCCGTTGCAGTAATCAGTGTGTGTGTGTGTGTGTGTGTGTGTGTGTCTGCGTGTGTGTCTGAGTGTGTGTTTGTGTGTGTGTCTGAGTGTGTGTCTGAGTGTGTGTGTGTGTGTGTGCGTTTGTGTGTGTGTGTGTGCGTGTGTGTGTGTGTGTGTGTGTGTGTGCGTGTGTGTGTGTGTGTGTGTGTGTGTGTGTGGTCAAAGTCTGTATGTGCTTCCGGGTTGCACCTGAGGAACCAAAGATGTGTTCCTATTTATACCACGGGCAGTAAATGGCTCTTACAAATAGGTAAACATGTAACAATGAGTATTGATTTCCATGACAACATCATTGATGATGATTATTATTTTATTGGTGTCTATAACCTAAAGCAAAGCCGTTTTTTATTTTAAAGGAGACAACCAAGCGCGTGTTATATGGAGAATAAAAGAGACCTTTAGCGTCAGTAACAACAACGAGGGCCCCTGACCGAGCGTCCGTATCTGAGAGATGGGAGTGAGAACGTGTTGCTCCATCCCCTCCGCCTCTGACCTCCAACTGATCAAATAGCCCCGGGCGTTCCATTTCTTGTGAGGCTGTGCTGCATTTTATAATGTAATGAGGTATTTATCCTTTCCGTCTTGATTAGTGTTCTATTTTCTTGCATTATGTTGCACTTGATTTTTAAAGAGACTCTTGTTTAAAGACTGTGCTCATTGGATTTTAACCTTCCCTCTCTGTTGTCAGACTTAGAAGACAGACATCAAAGAAACAGTTTTGTTTTTAATTTCCATTACATTAACCTCACTGTTAATTGGCTCTGGAAAGCCAGCAGGTGCAGCGGTGGCTTAAAAAAAAAAAAGGTTTCATGCTCAAACAAATGTTTGAGTAGTAAATACAGTTGGTATGCAAATTGATGTGAGTGTCAGACATTGGGGGTTTTGTATGCATTTGAACTGAGTTTTCACTTCAAGATGAAGTGAGGCTGAATGCTTAAGGTCCAGGTTGAGGCTAAGCCTCGGGACAGGCTCCTGTGAACACAGATCAAACCAAGTCAAGGTTGAGGATTTGCTTGGGAGCAGGCGTAGCTACAAGGTCAGCTAGCGATCTAAAAGAGGGAGATTAGGAGTTGAAGATTAGACCCTAATGATCCTCTGCTCTGTGTGCTAAGAGCTTTAGCACAAGGATCATTAAACTTATTTGTGGCCTGACATCAAAAAGCGTACGGGGCTTAATAAGCTTCTCCGAAGAATTTTAACCCACAGGCCTGTTTCCTGGCCTTCTCCTGCATTCGGATAACATGCTGATAAGTAGTGTGACCTTGACCTTGATAAGGCAACCGACCATGATGAGGGGCTGGGGGGATTTATGTATCAGCTTATGTAAACAGCTGACTGCCGCTGGTTGGCATGGACAGAAAGAAAAACAGAGAAAAGGAGAAAGAGAAAGAAAAAGGGGGAAAAGGAAAGATGCAAAACAGAAACAATGAAAGAGAGAATCCAGCTGTGTCTGTTGCTCAGTAACTAACCCTGTATCTTCGATGGAGGCTCTTTGCCCCTCAAACACTGTACATAAAAAATAACTGCCTCTGAGGAACACACATTTTAAATTGCCCAAGCAGAACAAATTTAGATGGCAGTAACAGTCTTGTGAAAACAATCAAAGCACAAACATTGATCATTAAAAGACAAATTGGATGTGAAACTGACCTTGCAAGAACAAGAGCACAGAACCAACAAAGAATGCTACTGTTAAATCTCTTCTCTCCTTTTACCACTTCTGGAAGCCGTCAGACTGTGGACATCACCTGCTTTCCTTGAATAAATTGTACCGGTGACAATCTGAAAAGAAAAAGACTTGAAAGACTGCCCCAGAATGGGTAATGTGACGTTGCTCTAGGACTATCCTTTTTAGTATCTGGGGATTGACCAGGACTACCTGAAGCAGCTGAATCCTTTGCCGTGTGAACAGAGATTTCGGCCCAAACCCTTTGAACAGCACTTGATGTGATAAATGATACAACTCCATCAGGGAGGTGTGCCAACAGGTTATGCACCCACCAAGACATGGGGGTCCTTCCAACAGCCAATGTGGTTCATGTGCAAAAATACCACACAGCACCACAGAAAGAGCTGCAACCATCAGATTGGAGAGGTGCATGGCAGTCAGAGAAGTTCATTAGTTGCACCAAAATCGTCACTGCGTAATTCTCCAGGACTCATTGGCTCATCCTTTAACCTCACCATGATAAATCAGCCATTCATGTGGAAGTACACAGACATTACCTAGCTGATTCAGTGTCTTGAGCACTGTGTTCGTACACTTTGAGTGCAAAGCACTGGGGAATAGCCAAACAGTAAATTGCTTTACTCCATTGGAAGGTAATAGGAGGGAACTTGATGTGCCTGGGAATTACTGACACATGATGAAAGTGGTTTTCAAGTGTATCTTTGTAAACCAGTCAGCCTGCAGTGAAGTCCTTGTGAAAGCTAAGCATTCTGTGGGTCAAATCCAAGTATGCCTCCTGTCTCCTAGTTTCTCGGTTTACCAGTAAATTAGCAGTGTTAGAAATCAGCAGCTTGTCTTCCAGAGACACAGCAACAACTTCCTCCTTAAGGGCAAAGAGCAACTTTGGGAATTCTCAAAAACAGACCATCAGGAAGCAGATAAGCGATCTACTATGAAGTGGATGCTAGAATGCCCCCACGTTTCCTCCTTCCTCACCAGTCCTGATGGCTTAGATAAACACAAGGGGGCTGGGATTAAATGAAGTGCTCCTGTACATTGACCAATGACCCTCTCAGGCTAGAGTGGCCAAGGGAAACGAGGGCTACAAGAACAAGCAATTACCTTTCGCCTCTCTAATGCTGCCCATGAAAGCATGAATGACAGGCCATCGACAGATAAACTGAGCCCTATGGGGAACAGAGGAAGGCCCCATGGCTTTTTTCATAAGTCACATACTGTATATACACATTATGTTTGGGATCTAGTTGTTTTTGCAGACTGGACTGAACTATCTTTCACTGCATTTGGCGTTAGCCAAGAAAGACACGGATGATTGTGAAAAAATGATGGACTCTTCAGAAGAGGTAATTCTCTTCACCGGACGACACGATCTTCTTAATATAGTCATGCTGAGAAATCCAGAGAGAGCTGTGTGGAGCTGAGAGTCTGATTAGTTTGGTAGCAACTCATTTGGCAATGGCTTGAATGTAACGGACGTTCATTAACATCAAAAAGTTATGCACTAACGCTTTAATTCAATTCAATTTTATTTATAGTATCAAATCCTACCTAGTTATCTCAAGATCATTTACAGATAGATCAGGTCTAGACCACTCTATAATTTACAGATAGAGCAGGTCTAGACCTCTCTATAATTTACAGATAGAGCAGGTCTAGACCACTCTATAATTTACAGATAGATCAGGTCTAGACCACTCTATAATTTACAGATAGAGCAGGTCTAGACCTCTCTATAATATACAGATAGATCAGGTCTAGACCGCTCTATAATTTACAGATAGAGCAGGTCTAGACCACTCTATAATTTACAGATAGATCAGGTCTAGACCGCTCTACAATTTACAGATAGAGCAGATCTAGACCACTCTATAATTTACAGATAGATAAGGTCTAGAAAACACTCCATATTCTGGTTTTGTTTATGACAAACACAGGATAGGCATGCATGGTATCCACCACGAAGATTGGGGGTGTGAAAATGTATTGTAGTTCTCTGTTTCCTGACTGTTTGTGGGGGTTGCATTTTGGTTGGTAGAAGGATGTGATTGAGTTCAACTTGACACTACCATTAGCTCTAAAACCATGTCTCTTAATGCCACCACTGATACACCACACACACGCACTGACAACTTTCGCTCATCACGTAGAGGGGTAAAAGGAGTAGCGCATTCTTTACCTTTTTTGTCTAGACAGCATTGGAATCAGGAGTATGTGAAATATAAAAAACATAAACTTAGGACAACAAATCTGACATTGGTAGCTAACACATCCCTCACCGTTGTTACAACCGTGCGATAATTTCCAGTGCGGGGGCAACAGGTGTCTCTGGGGGAGGTCTAAATTTACATGTTACATTATTTTATGCTACGTGCCTGTTATGGACATGATGCCGAACCTACAGGGGGGAGCAATTCACAAAGACCCAACAATTCTAGTAATTCTCCCAAGAGCAAGCATTTAATGCAACAGTGGCAAGGAAAAACTCAATTTAGGAAGAAACCTGGGACAGACCCAGGCTCTTGGTAGGCGGTGTCCAACGGGGCCTGTTAGAGGGGTGGTGAACAGTCGCAATAAAGGTCACAAAAAATATAATGGAACTATGACTAGAAATAGTAGTTGCAGTAGTTCATGGTGGAGCAGGGCTTAGCTGGGCATGGTAGGATGTAGCAGGAAAGGTAGGACTTAGCAGGGCGTGGCAAGTTGTAGCAGGTTGTAGCAGGGCATACTTACTGGTAGTTGACAATTAATCTAACCGTACAAGCAAAAATTGTAACAACAGGAATTCATAATCTGGCTAAGTATCAGCCTCACTACTCTCTGTTATCCAACAAATGAATTAGTGAACCATGCATATTTCATAGAAACCAGAAGAGCCCCAAAGGCAGGATAAAAATACATTACTGTTTACCCCAAAACCCACGAAGAAACCATCCTCTCGTCTCTGTTGAAACCACAACCTACTAGAAGACAACAAACCTTTAGGAAATCATCTGTAAAAGTGAGACACTACCCTAGCATTACCAATACATCTGGTAATGAGTGTCTCATACTGTACATTACTGCAATGTGCCGACTGCCCCTGCATTCTTACACCCCACTGAGTCATTTAAAAAAAAACATTTAAAAAAAAAAATAGAAATTGCTTCAGGGCTTTGGGTCCATTATAATTAAAATGATATTACCATGAATGTGTCACTTCTGAAGAAGAAGGGTGAGAGTATGCTCTATACAGCTTGCAGCAAAACAAGAAACAAAACTCTGAGGCATTTTGAACTAAATAGTAATTGCAGATCTGTTTTTTTATCAATCACGTCCAAATTACCAGTAAACTTCCATCCATCACTGGGGCAAACAACAACAACAAATGCTGGTGGTAGAGGAATAAAAGAAACTTAAAAGAATGAGAATGCAGAGAGGCAATAGCCCAATAATCCATAACATCTGCTTTTACACACCCACCCTAATAACACCTCCAGACTATTATTATGTAACACACTATGACACAAACGGTTTTACTGCAGCTGTAGTGTTATTTTGTAGCTTTAAGTTAAAACCACTCAGAGATACCTAGACATATACACAGCTGTGTCTGTTATTGTGCTGTATACAAACAGCTGAATAAAGAAGTAATCTTGTCATCCGCCAAGGTGGCTCTGCCTCATGATTGTCTTTGGTGTGTTTATATCATACACACGCATGCAGTATGTTTGTGTACATGCTTGTGAATGCATATGCGTCCTTAATTTCCGTCTTTGCTACTGTCTCATGTGAGGAGTGATGCATTTTCTATTTCATGTGTATGACATATGATGCCTTTATCCCACTCTCTGCTCTCATATCTTCTCCACGTTTCTCCAGTGAGCTTATCCTTCTGCAGAGTGTTGATCCAAACCATACATGTAGCGGTGGCACCAACCCCCGAGAGAAAAGGTGATGAAACATCCCCCCTCAGCAGCTTAAAAGAGAACTGCAGTTTCCATAGGAACAGATCTAAAAGCAATTAGATATGGCGACCAGAATGTGGCTTGATGAGACGTCATTCAGGAATGGCCCTCGGAATTCCATCTGAGACGGGCCGAATCCTCTCCACAACTCCCTCTCTCTCATTTTCTTGTCTTAATTGCTTGTTTCCTCCGTCTGTTCTTTCCCCTCTTCACTAGATGCTAGTTTCATTCAGGCATTTTGTAATGGATCTCATCTTTACATCATGAGGGACCTATTCATCTTCTGATCAGCCAGCATGTCTGAAGGGGAGATCGATGACAGTCTCGCTTTCGAAGGAGAATGGGATGATGAGGATAGGCCGGAAATACAGAACACACAGATGAGTTTAGGGGCGATTAGGAAGTCAGAGAAGGCATTTGGGAGAAGATTAAAAGAAGAGGGGGGAGGTAAGGACGCAGACAAATTGAACGGTGAGTGGGACAGAGAAAGAGGATGGGTAGACGGAGAGGAGGAAGAGGGAGATGTAGTGATCGGTGACCCTGCCTTGGGGCTGTAGTCCATGCTCCATTGAGGCTCATTTGCATAATGTTCCTCGTGGTCTCATTAAAGATGAGCAGAGGTGCTAGCAACATTTTGCGAGGTAATACATGTGATAGCATCTCCTCCTCCTTTCCCTCACCCCCTCCTCATTATTCCACTGCCTTCCTCAATCTTCACTCTTCGGTCCTCCCACCCTCCTGTACGACCTTCCCTCACTCTGCCCATCAAAAACACAAAAGATGAAGGGAAAATCTGACAGTCTGCAACCCACTCCACCTCTCATCCATCATTCATAAATGATTCCCTCCCCTCCATCGCTAAGATGCCACCCTCTTTCTCATTTGTTAGTATATGTTCTGCCTCCCCTCCAGCGTATCTTTGCTGTTCTGGGCTAAAGCGTGACTGCACGTCAGCAGCAGTTTAGCAAAGTACACATCTTTCTAGGAAGAAATGAATGGGTTTGATCTATATATGCCATGCCCTCCTCCTGCTTCCTATTAGAATTAACGGAGAGTGACAACAGCTCTGGCGCCAGCGTAAAAGGCCACTGGTAAATGAATAGCATGTGGAAAAATTTGGTTAAACTGAATGTGAGCACCAAACAATACAAGCCAATGGTCCCCAGGAGGAGAAGTTCAAAATCACATCAAAAACCATCCATCATATCCTCCTCCTTTCTTTCCCTTAGTCTCTTGACTTAGAGAATAATGCCTGGTGTGGCAATCAATAGATTTCCTCACAACTAATGTCACTCCTTGTTCTGATCTCTCCCACACAGTTTTCTCTCATTTTACGCTCACACAATCTATTTGTTTTTACATCTTTGTACTTCTCTCCAGCTCTGGTCCCTTTCTGCTCTCTCCTCTTCTCTCTCTCTCTCTCTCTTGCTCTCTCTCTGACAGCTGTTGTTGCTTTGCTGTGTTTGCAGCCTACGCCTTATCTGGGCTGGAATTCATTTAACTGCCATTAGATGCCTCTCCACAGACCCTGCCGAGAGCTCATCTAAAGGAGGTAACCCATTAAAACAGCGTAATTCATAACACAGAGAGCAGTGGTACAGATGGAGGAGTAATGTGCTTTAATGCTGTCAACTGTGAGTAGACAAATAGCTGGTCATTAACATCTATATCAATGCATGGGGGGACAAGTAGATGCTTCAGTGTTATCATTTGCATATGATATGTAACAGTAAGAGCTGCATTTTTGACATGAAAGTATTCCCCCAGCAAAACGACACATTCTGTGGGATTTATGCTGAAATGTAGGGTCTTATTTTGCTACCACTGCCTACGTATGCAAATTCTTCTCAACTTTTAAACCTTTTAGCCAACATCCCTGGATTCTGTGGCTCTCATGTGTACCATCAGCATATTTCAGCAGTCCCCTTTGCTTTTGTACCATATGTCCTGAATGCTGCATGTCTGATTTTAGACTTAATCCATTTCCATCCTTTCTTATTCTATTGTTTGTTTCTTACAACATATTACTAGAGAGACTGGAAAACTTGGTTGGACTGTCTGGCACAGTCCAAAATTGGTTTGAATCCAGTTTGATGGACAAGGACTACTTTGTGATGATTGGTAATTACACATCCGAGCGTACGCAAATGACATAATGGAATCCCCCAAGGCTCCATTCCCGGGTTACTTCTGTTTAACATCTACATGCTCCCCCTAGGCTAGCTCAAATTATAGAAAACAACAAATTATCTTAGTGGACTTGTGCGGACAACACACAGATTTACGTGCACATCATCTAGTGACTGGAGCCTAGAACAAGCACTGAGGATGTGCATTAAACAATATAGTGATTAAATGTCATATATGTTTTTCCAAAGAATAACTATTAAAACTCAGTGCTCTATTTCTTCAGATGTTACCTTTGATGACCACAAACCAAGCCAGACATCTTGGTGTAGTCATGGACTCAGACCTACATGTTAACATCAACATTGAGACAATTACAAACTCATTTCATCTTAAAAATAAGTCGAGAATTAGAGAAATTATGTCTCATTGGGATTTAGAAAAATGTGTCCATGTGTTTATTTTCAGCAGGCTGTACTTCTAACAGTTTCTCCACAGATCTCTAAAAATGTCAATTACAGCTGCAGCTGATTCCGAGTGCTGCTGCTAAGAGTCCTCACTAAGACCAGGCAAGTGGATCACACCACACCAGTTGTTTACACTGACTTGCTAGTTATCAAAGTGTTTACTTTAAAATACAGCACTGAATGCTATGGCCCTAGAGTCAAAAAGCCTTCAAATAACAAATAACATGCTTTGCCTCTGGCCTTGCTCTGCTGTATCAGTTGTGTGGCCATTAACAGTATGGTCACTTCCTCTTTAAGCCAAGTCATCAGATAGCTTTGTTACTTCCGCTCTGCTCTGATAATGTGTCTTCATAATATCGCTGTCATACACGTCCACTCACTCATATTAGTTAGAAATAAAAATACACTCCCACAAACACACAATTCGTTACCGGTTAACTACCAACACACTGCAATGTTCAATTAACTTCCATTATACATGCATTTATGTAATGGGATTTGCCGGGTTGAAACATCAAAGCCAAGCACAAAAAGAAAGACCTCGAACGTGCAAGAACTGCAGAAAATGGAAATGGTATGAATGTAGTCTATTTTGTTTTCTGTATGTGTGTGTATGTGTGTGTGTGTGTGTGTGTGTGTGTGTGTTTGTGTGTGTCTACACAAGAGTGTGTGATGAATTTGTCTTGTGCTTTCCCTAGCCAAACACTCCAATTTGCCTTCTTGCAGGGAGGAAGAAAATGAAGCCGTTCTCCTTTGAGGTTTGTCCCTGGTTGCTGTTGTCATCGCGTCAAACTGCTGGGTCATTACTGCACCACAAGCAGCTTGGCTTAATGTCTTTTGACTTAACACTAATGACTGATCTGTCCCTGCAGGGACGAGAGTGGACAAGAGCGCTATAAAATGTCACGCTAACTCTTATTTGCAACAATTAAGGTAGCGATCCTCATTTCAACACTTTTGTTAAAGTATTTAGACCAGCCTGTGTCGGGCTTCATATGGCCGATAACAAAGACATTATGTCTCAGGAGAGGGATGGAACCAGGACTTCACCATCTAATCTACATTTCCCTCCCACCCTCCATCTTTATCTTCCCTCTCCTTTCCTCTTTCCCCCCTTTTTCCCTACTCATGTTGGGTAACCCATGCATATTTAACATAGCTGCATCTTCAAAGCTATGAACTTATTCATTAGCATTTAGAGTGCTAATGAAAGCACAGAGAGTGCTAGCACCCTCGCTGTTTTCCTACACCTCCTCTCTGCTCTTCCCATCCCCAACCACACGCCTCCCTCTGCACATCGCACCATCTTCAGCACCTCTACCCCCAACCTGTCTGAGCCCCCTCTGTCTTCCTATCTCTTTCTTTTTTAGTGCACTCAGCACAGAATTCAATTACAGAAGGACACACTAATAACCTAAAACAGAGAAAAGTGTGGGAGAGATAACAAAACCCCACAGGGTGTTCTTCCACTTCATCCGCCACCAACACCACTTTCACTTGTAAATTGTAATTTCCCCTTGCGGGATTAATAAAGTATACATGATTATTGTTATTATTATTATTATTATTATTACTACTTCAACCCAAAGATTCTCTATTCAGTTCACCATGTTCCTTCTTTCTTTCTTTAATGGTTCCTCTCTCTTCCTCTCTTCTTGTTCTAGCCTGACTGGGGGAGGAGGAGTTGCAAGGAGTTCCCAGGGGTCATGAAGGTGTGTTGTTCATTCCTTCACATGCCCTCGTTCTCTCTCTGTCTCTTGCTCGCTGTAATCACTGTCTCTTAGACTCTCACAACACATTCATAGAACAGACAGGAAGTGGCTGGATGCTGAGCTAATTGAAAAGGAAACAATGTCCTCCTCTCACATTCAGTTCCACTCAGTGAATTAAGTGAAAAGTAGGCTCCTTTTCCCAGCCCATGGCCTCAGTTTCGGTCTGTACCCTCACAGTCTTTTTCACGCGGCCCCTTTCTGGACAGAGAAGCTTTTGATGCTGAGGCTATATGCATTCCAAATGGACTTGGATCTCTACGCCGCCTCCACGGCTACAAATTCATCGCTCTCCCACACGGGAGCTCATGCAGGTAGCCTGATTGACAGAGAGCAAGGGACAGAAAGAAGCAATAAGGGAGAAGCTGGAGGGAGTGATGAGGGGGGAAGGGGAAGAGAGTGGAAAGACAGACACTGGAGATAGTGGGTGTTTTGGAGAAAAGAGGGGACTGGAATTAGAGAGTTAATCTGCAGAGGAACAGATTGGCTTCCCATCCCTCCTTCGCTGTCCTCTGTCCTTCAAAGGAAAGAACAAATCCAACACTCTGAGACACACATTCTCTCTCTCGCTCTCTCTCTCACACACACACACACTCAAACTCACACACACACACACACACACACACACACACACACACACACACACACACACACACACACAGTCATGTACATACATCCACACACTAAAGAAAAAAGAAAGTCCACATGGTGAAGCATGCAGCTCATTCTGTGAAGATGCATGCAACATTTACACAAAC
Organism: Etheostoma cragini; assembly: GCF_013103735.1. Taxonomy (NCBI): domain Eukaryota; kingdom Metazoa; phylum Chordata; class Actinopteri; order Perciformes; family Percidae; genus Etheostoma; species Etheostoma cragini. The sequence continues at coordinate 393,765 of NC_048416.1, forward strand.
ACTAATAGCAAAAGAAGGTAATCCAATTCCATCATACACATGTAATGACAGGTTTGGATGTATACACACATGAACAGGTTTGGATGTATACACACATGAACAGGTTTGGATGTATACACACATGAACAGGTTTGGATGTATACACACATGAACAGGTTTGGATGTATACACACATGAACAGGTTCGGATGTATACACACATGAACAGGTATGGATGTATACACACATGAACAGGTATGGATGTATACACACATGAACAGGTATGGATGTATACACACATGAACAGGTTTGGATGTATACACACATGAACAGGTATGGATGTATACACACATGAACAGGTTTGGATGTATACACACATGAACAGGTTTGGATGTATACACACATGAACAGGTTCGGATGTATACACACATGAACAGGTTCGGATGTATACACACATGAACAGGTATGGATGTATACACACATGAACAGGTTCGGATGTATACACACATGAACAGGTTTGGATGTATACACACATGAACAGGTTCGGATGTATACACACATGAACAGGTTCGGATGTATACACACATGAACAGGTATGGATGTATACACACATGAACAGGTATGGATGTATACACACATGAACAGGTATGGATGTATACACACATGAACAGGTATGGATGTATACACACATGAACAGGTTCGGATGTATACACACATGAACAGGTTCGGATGTATACACACATGAACAGGTTCAGATGTATACACACATGAACAGGTATGGATGTATACACACATGAACAGGTTTGGATGTATACACACATGAACAGGTTCGGATGTATACACACATGAACAGGTTTGGATGTAAAGGTTACACACTGGTCTCCATTTTCGGCAATAAAACACTTGGGGTGATCAAAGATTGGGGTTGGCGACTTGAAAGATATTAGTCAATAAAAACACAAGGGACATTTTAGCTCAATAGGAAATTGATTTCTCGGCAGCCAGAATGTGCTTTGACCTTCACAAACCTTCGCCGACCCTTTTCTCGTGACTTCATGAGGAATGAGCCACATTTTGTCCCTTGTTTGTTCCAGACAAATCCCACTGCTGCCGCTATGGTCCCTTCAGCATTCCACAGTGCATGAATCAATATTCTGGTCTCATCAGCTCATCAGAGCTCACTTGGTTTCACTGGAGTTAAAACCATGGGATGTGTGTGAGTAGCCACAGACTCAATTTATTATATTATATTATACCTAATTGACAAGAGTGCACCAACATAACAACACATTGCACACCTATACCTCACATACTGACATCAAATGCACAGACATAAACATGAACAACACATTGCACTTTAAAGTGTGTAAACGGGTCGGGAACCAGTCCATAAAGTGCTTGGTGCAGGAGGCACAAGCCAGAGCTCATAGGACAATGGCGAATAGGAATGTCCCTAGTGCATTGAGGCATTCCCCAGTGCAGGATTTAATGATGACAATAATTATGACTGCAAGCACACGGGATTCTAATTTAAATATCTTGATAAAAATGTTTTACTGCAAATGCCAAGTAAACATGTTCTGCTGCTGCTTCACCTTATCATTGCTCACTGGGTGGATTTACGGTGAAGCATTTGCAGGACGCTTTTTATTTTATACCCAGGTTAGCACTGACAGCAATTGTTTGATAAAATGTGTTCACAACACAAACAGCAGTCATTTTTGGCATTTTTTTTAAATCAGGGGGATATTTTAAATTTTTGGGTTAGGGAATAATGGAACAAGAAGGAGCAGCCATTCATTTTGAATGATTTCTTTATCAAAATGTAATGAGTTTGTTTGGCTGCACTGTAAAGACACACACACACACACACACACACACACACACCAGTTGCTCCTCTGTTGTTCCTAGTGAAGGAAGGATTGTTTTCTGTAGATCAAACCATACTTGCTGTTACCACCAGAAACCGTGGGTCTTAAGGATAATAACTTGCAGCCTATTAGCTTAGCATATGTAGCGTACTGATTAGGAACAGAAGAGAAAAAGCTTGTCTGGTTCTTTCCAACAAAATACAACCTCTCACTTCCTCATTTTTTGGGGGAGATGTCTTCTTCTTTTTTTATCTTGTGTCTATTTGCGTGTATTTTCTTGCAATTCATTGTGCTTTCATGTAGAACCAGCAGGACCTTTATTTCATAGTTCATCAAAACGATAAAAGGAAATATAGCACCTGTAAGCTACGTGTATTCCCTATTTCCCAGCGTGTTTGTATATGCAGTATGTGCTTGTGTGGCTCCTGACCCAGTAACATAGGCCTGTCCACCAGTATTACGTACGCAGGTCAGCCCTGGACAGTTCGAGCTTCGCAACAGCAGACCGCTGTATTTCAGGCTCACTACTGAATCATAACTCCATGTAAACCGCGAGACACCTGGGGGGAGTGTGTGTGTGTGTGTGTGGGGGGGGGGGGGGGGGGGGGGGGGGGGGGGGGGGGGTGTTTTGAGTGTAGCTGTAAACAGCTCTTCCATGTGATTAAAGCAGAGAGATGTGTGTGATTTCTCCGTATGGTTTGGAGTCATGTTTCAGTGAATTATGAAGTGTTTACTACTAGAGGTTTTTGTTGAGTGGACAATAGTGTTTTGTGTAAGAGAGTTTCTACTTGCTGAAATGTCTCAAGTTCTGCAGTTTTTATTGGCTGCAGCTTTTCTACTTTTGTCTCTTCTTCCATTATTGGTCGCTGACCTTTCCGTCTCTGCTTCTGTCTTCCCTTTCCAAGACTTTCTACGCAAGTACGGAGTCAGTGAGACTGCATCAGGCGGCGATTGAGATCATTAGAGCTGCTGATTTAATGAGCTCATACCACCCCGTGCAGCTGCAGCAGTAAAGGTTTGCTCTGCTGACAACATTCGCACACACACACACACACACACACACACACATCTAAATTGATTGGAAAAGCAATGATTTCCCTGGGCAAATATGTGATACGTGGTTGCTTTCATGGGAAGGATCTGTCAACTCCATCGCCTGCAATGTATATTGCAACACATGAGCCATGATATCGAACCTGTGTGTGAGTGAGTCAAAGAGGCAGAGAGGAATAAAGAGGCAGAGGGGGTTTTCCAACCAGCCTTTAAGGGTTTCAGAGGGATTACGTGATTAGAACATTAATTACTTTGCATCCAAAAATAAAATGTATGAAGGTTTCCAAGGCTTGGGTGTATGCTTCTCTCTCCGGCCACTGATACAGGCTATGTGTAGTAATTAGAGTCCACTGTCTACAATGATAATGTTCAACACTATATTTTTATTCTCCTTCTGGTGAAATGGACAACACAACTATTGTGGTGTGCAACTTCCACTTCTAGTTTGAAAGGGTTCACCAGTAAACACTTTACAGTTAGGGAGTTAATCATTTATTTTCCCTTGACTGTCCCTGTAAGCGTGTCCGATCTCATTAGGCCGGACCCTGTTAGCCTTGCATAGTGTTAAATTGTTTTGATTTGTCCTAAATGATTGTTAGCGGCGGCAGAACATTCATACAGACACAGCAGGCTTGATATTTAAAATGATTAGATGGGGAGAAAGTTGGGCAAAGTTTCTGTTGTTAGAGCACATTCCCCTGAAACCCCTCCCACGATTAAGGAACATGCAATAAACAAACTAATCACATACTGTATTCAATATGATGTATTGCTTATAGATTAAAATACCTTTAATTAGACTCCACTACAACTTCTAAAGAAACTGTAGATTCATAATTCATCATTTTGACATGTCATACAAAAATATGTGAAAACATTGTGGCATTGTGACTTACAGGGAGGGTTTGGAGTCATTTACCCCTAGGGACCTTTGCACCATCACCTCGAGCCAAACAACCCCCCAGGAGCTTTTTTTCCCTTGGTCTCACATTGGGAGAGCTAATGGAACCAAATGTGTATCTCGTAAATACCCCACTAATAATGCCCCGAATGGTACCCAACTTCTACAGTAGCACTAACAGATTCTGTACTAGAATTGGAAGGTTTATTTAAATGGCACTTACGTGATTGCTACTCTTCTCTGCTGCTAGCCCTGCTAGCTAGCGCTGCTAGCTCTCCTATTCTCCTCCATCAGGTATCGCTCCTTGTCCTTGTATTGAGGCTCTAATAGGCACGCATGACCTTCAGAACTGAGCTATTCATCGTCCCGTTCAATGTTGACCTCAAACTCTGCCATTTGATTGATCTCTTCTTCTGTTCTCCCTCTTCTTGCTCCTGCTTTACTGGTAGTCTCTCCCGGCATGCAGTCCTCTGAGCCCACAGAGACTCCCAGTAAAGTAGTGAAGGAAGGAGGAACTCGCCCAATGTTCCCAAGGGAAAAAAGCAAGGGGGCTTGTTTGGCTCGAGGTGATGGTGCAAAGGACCCTAGGGTGAAATTACTCCTACTCTTTAAGTTAAACTCTTCCCTCACCTGTTAAAATTAATGTTCCTTCATTGCAATCCTTCATTCTTTTTATTCATAAAGTTGTATTCACCCTGCATAGCCACAATTACAGTCCACCTACTTCCTCAAGGTGCCAACAGGTGTTTTATAAAACATCACTCTATTTTCTTCTCTAATCATTTGACCTAATTGACTTTTACTTAGCTTCATTTAACTTGACACAATATTGTATGATACTTCATAAATGATTAGTTATGTTTTCTTCATGTATGTGTTTCCAAAGGGGGCTTGACCTATTAACTTAAAACTATGTACTGTAAATGCATATCTGTCAACAAAATGCAACATTTTGGTCCCTGTATTTGTTATGTAAACTTCTTTAAACCGATCAGTAATCATTAGATCAAAAGGTACTCCCAGATGGGTTTCTAGCTTGATTTATTTCACCATATGTTATTGTATTATGTGTTTTTTTGTCTATGAGAAACATCATGTCTGTGAGCCATAGGAACTGTAAATTAGCAGGCTGTAAACTGATGGGTTACAGATACTTTGGTTTAAATAGTGATACACCGTTTTACACTGAATTACCATTTTCTCAGAGCTCTCAGTGAGTTCCTATTAATCAAAATTTGGAAACTGACTGATGAATTCCCAATCGCGTCACGAGAAAATCTACATTCCAAATTTGGCTGATTTATCATTTAATTCCCTTTCACGCATTGTTAGGCAGCCCAAGCTATGCATTTGCTTTGCGTCATCCGTCTCTTGTGTGTGTGTGTGTACAGCATGACTATAGTAACAAAAACCCCTGAGTGTGGCTCTATTGTACAGCTCTATGTCCGCTCTGAGTTCATAGGTTTTCATAACATTTCTATTTCCCTAGAGGGAATTGATCAGGCCATTATAATTTGTTCCCTGAAATTTGTCATGTCTGTGTGCGCCAATGCTCGATGTTCTGGAACTGCACAAGCATCGACTCCATCAATCAGTATTACCACGGTAACACTGTGAGAGCTCCACTCCCCCTGCGGCCAGTGGAGGGGAAAGGCAATTATGCAGGTAACATATGAGGGAGAGGGAGGTAGAGGGAGGTAGAGTTGAAGCCAGAGAGAGAGAGAGAACACTTGAATTGTGACCAAAGGATAGGCAGGAAGAGAGCGTGCGTATTCCCTACACTGCTAATGGATTTCTGTTTGATAATTGGCATTATCTGCTCTCTGTACATGAACAGCCTCCTTTGGTGTAGGATGCTGAATGATACAAATAGTGAAGCCTCTCCGTAATTTGGTCTCTGAGCACTGTCAAGTTTTTTCATGGTTTGGCTCACTGGCTACAATACAGTACTACTTTACCTTCACCTTTCGACAGACATCAATTGATTTCCATTCATTTCACTAAATATCAAACAAGAAGGAAGAGCAAACGCTCTCTCCATTGTTTCCCTTTATGAGTATAAAAACTTGGAGATACCTGAAAATTGCAGGGAACCATACAGTAAGCATCATGTTTGAATAAAAAACATTAAAGTTGCATTATTGCTGTGTAGAATTACAGCTGAGAGTGCAGATTGCAATTTGAAAATAAAGAAATTAAATGTTTTTTCACATGTGAAATGTGACATGTAATAAGAGAAGATGAATGACATTTCATGTAGTATGTAGAGCATATCCTTAAAGGACTAAGAATACCTGCTCTTCTTCTAAAGAACTCACAAATTTTAAGATTGTCAGGATTTTCAAAAGTCTGATTCTCCTTCTACTTCTAAAAAACAGGCCTCCTCTCTGGGCAGACCTGCTAAATCAATTATAGCGGCGACTAATTAAGCCACATGTCAATAACTCATCCCAATTAAGGTACAGAGCAGACATCAGGCATGCATCCAGGCCGGTCTGCTTCCTATCGATTCTGCACTAATGCCCGGCATTTGTCCAAGGCTGGTGTACTTCCAAAGTGTCCGTCAGTCAGTCATCAAGTGCTGTAATCAAGTGTGCAGATAAAGCGAGTAACAAGCCAAAACCATCAGAATCCATTACTGATTCCTGGGTGTGACATGAAGATGAATCACTTCTGCATAACTGAGAGATCCCATTGAGAGACATAGGAGGACAATTGTCACACTTTCTTGCGCTTTATGAATTGTGTATTGCTGTTCTTCTTTATTTGTGTTAGTGAAGGATGGGAAACAGTAGCACGCACAATTGTTCTAGTCGGCCTTTTGTGATACAGTTTAGTGTTCTTAAAGCCAACTGGACTGGAAAATCTCAAAGGATTGGGGATAACTCTGATAAGAAATCGCGGAGGCTCTCTTTCTGCACATGGTTTTACGGAGAGGTCAGACCAGCCCACCAGAAATAAAAACATAGTCCTGTTTCATTGTGCTTACCACAAAAAATATGCTACGTTTTTTACACGGCTGAAACATGTACAGTATATATTGTAAACTACTGTTACTACTGATACACTAGCCTTACCGTGTCAGATGTGGTATTTGCTGTGTATGTCTTAACATCAGGACTTCAACTAGGCTGCCACAGAGGTCATATCCTCCAATTCTTTCAAAGGCTTATATCAATAGAAGAATTGATTAGGAATTGGTGCTTACTTAAAACGGTTTGATTTCTACATAAAGCTTAGATGTACTTTGTGACCACTAGGGGCAGAACAATCCCAAAACAAGCTGACAAACACACAACCACCGCACTGTAGCTTACGGAGTTGTTGTGGCTAACACGTTAGCTAACAGCAGACACGGGGCAACATGAGCACTCATTTAGAACCACCTGACAAACGTAAGTCCAATAGGCCATTTAGACCATTTGGCTCTGGTTTGGTCTCCATTAATGCTTGAGAAAATGTTGTCCTCTGAAGCTAATGTTAGCTGAATTTTGACTATGTCCACCAGCTATCTAGCTAGTTGCAAACTTTATCTATTTGCTGTTTGGTGCTGTGCAAAGTTTGCAATTAGCTAGCTGGTGAACATAGTCAACATTTGCTAGCATTTACTAAAAAGCTAAACATTTTCTCAAGCAGTTATGGATACTTATAGGTTGTTTTTGGAGAACTTGTTTTATCTGTGTTTTGGGGTTGATGAAAGCAGTGAGACCTTATTTTTGAACAAAATGACTGTTAAACCATCTCGCAACAATTAGCTTTAAAAGGCTAAGCAACTTTGTAGAGCTACAGCATTTATGGACTGCTTTTAGCACTATCAGCTAAAGTGGTTGCATTCAGCCATGTTGAATAATTTGGGGTGAGTAGGCACCATTTGACTAAAGTACTGCAGCATGATATTTTGACCATATCCAACCTGTTGCTACCAGATGTGTTCTTCCTTTCAATAGTAGCCTCGTGCTGTCCCTGGAGAGCTAGCTACTGTATTGCAGGTTGACAGTACGCTCTTCCACATCTACTCAGCCTGTTTGACATATTTTGTTCTTTTGTCACAACTGCAACAGAATACTTTTTATAGTTTTCCTCCAGCAGTATGACGTAGCCTACTCAAATACTTGACAGCACAAGTGCACTGGCTCATTTATAGGAGTACCATGTTTTCTCCACCCATTCTCACTTAAACTGGAGTGGAACAGCAGATTTTGACAGATTAGCCCCATTTTACTCGTCATATAGACTTCTATTAAAAACCCTCAGATAGCCATTATGATCTATAATGAAGACATCTGTAGGAACAAAAGAGACAGCGTATATTTCCTTCTTTCTTTGACATAGTGTCTGTCTGACGGTGAGTATGCTTGGAACCTAGAACAACAAGCTCTGTGTTTTCTTAGTAGCGGAGGATATTTAGCCATCATCATTAACGTATGCTATTCTAAGGTCTGTTTGCATTAATCAGGAGTTTAAAAAAAGATTGCATAGCACTCATTACACATAGAACACTGCAGGAAATACACACGCTAAGCACACCAAACACACACAAAAAATACTCTATGAAACAGGCTGAAATATGCATAAATCGAGTATGGTCTTGAAGTATTGTAATGAAAGCCTGTCCAACCGTTTATGTTTCAGCAAACCCCTCATCATTTTGAACAAAGGCGAAGAAAATTGACCATTCTGCCTGTATAGGACATCCATCATTCATAGATTAGATAACCGTTTACTTCCTGCCTTTTCTTTTGCTCAAGTGTGTAAAGTGCTGCAGCCAGAGTCATATTTCATATATTATAATTTTTATCAGAAATATTTCTGCTCAATTGGAAACACTGTGAATCTAGTTCACCGTGATTTTTTAAATATTTTTAATTTCATTTTTAGGGGGAAATGTGTAAATGTCTGCCTTCATGTTGTGGAAACAATGGGTTATGTGGGGCTAGTGATTTTAACTAAAGAGAGAACCCTGCCTTGGTCTGATAAAGAAGCACATCCCTTAAACTAATTGTGTCAAAGACCGGATTTCCCACTTCATTTTCTAAACAAGCACCGGGACATCGCAGCATGGTGTGGTTTCAAATCAATCTCATGTGAATATTGCCAGTGTTGATTAATATTTCAGTGTGTACAGAAGCATGAGGGCTGGTACCTTTTCTTCTGAAAAGAATTGGATGTAGCTGTCTGTAAATACATGGTTTAAATCATAACCCTCCTTATCAGCTGCTCACCAGTCCTGCACTGTGCCAGAGAGATGCAGAGCATGCAAAGCAAAAGTCCTCTTTCACATTCAGACTTCTAAGATTTTATATTAAACCTAGCCAGTTTAAGGGACAAATCCTGCCCATATTAAGCCATTATCCAGAGTTTACACCCCCTTTCTAAAACCTCTTAAACAGTTTATTTGCAATTAAAATGGCCATATGCTTTTAGTTTCTAGTGCAGTAATCCCTGGTGCGGATGTTGATTTTATTCATTTATTATTTTATTTTCTAATTCGGTATTACTGACCAAGTCAATGAAGAAGTCCAATTGAAGGTAAGTAATTGTAAGCCTTCTTTCATGCCTAATGTTTTATTGACAATGTAGCACACAATACTGTTCTGGACATTTAATGTTTTTCTTGGCTTGTTTCAACGGTTCTCTAATGCAACAGCATGCCACCAATGATTTTAGAGATTCAACTTTGTTCTCTTTACAATAGGGGATTAAATTGTGGTTTATAATTCACTCCTGATTTTGGAAACGGAGGTTTAGAGAACAAACTCACAGGAGCAAGCTTTTAGTCGCATGCTCTTCATCAGCTGATGGAGTTGGCTCATGTTGTCATGGAACTGCCCGTGTTCAAAGTCCAGAGGTTCTGAGGTTCAGAGTTCATACTTGGCCTTGGAAACATCTGAAAACTTAAATGGTTTAAAGTCATGTAATGCCTGCTCTACTCTATGATAGTTGCACCACCTGTTTTTAATCTATTCACTATTTGCAGTTACTTAAAACTCCATATTTTACATATGTCCTTGAAATCACTGGACAACTGTGGCACTGAAATCCAAGATGCACACTACATAGGCATAGAGTTAATAAGTCTGAAATTATTTTGAATGGTTATATTGTGAATTCTTCTATGTAGATATGTACTGTTATTGTTATATATAAATACTGTATATGAGTGAATTGGTTTGCAGTGGTAGGCTCTGTCTCCTGAGAGACCAGTGGGTGCGCTCTGTACACTGCAAGAAATATTCTGCCCCCAAGTCCTTAAGGGAAGTATTGAGTGTTTTGGGTTTTTATTGGTGAAGAAATCCTTCAGTAAGGTGAGATAATGCCGTTTTCTTTCTGTGTTAATTGTATGGATGTCTGTCATGTGTCGATGACTCATTTCCTTTAATGAGCGATCTGCTCTACCTTCTTGCAGTGACACTGATTTCCACATTTATGTAAAGAACTGAAATTTCCCTACAAACAGATCCACGCCTGTGGAAAAAATAAATCTGCTTTTTTAAGATTTTTTTTGGATTCACATTGAGGCTCAACAGCTTTTCATAACTGGCACATTTTTTACAGTGCTAATGCTGAAGTCATTCCCGTCTCATTCAACAGCAGCCAAGGACAAGGGAGCATCAGCAGAGAGGGGTAGAGGAGAGAGAACGGTGCCTCCTTTTGCCATTGCGATCACTGTCTCGGTGTTGACTCGATGTCGGTGTCCGTGCTGCTCTAACGGGAGGCTGAAGGCTTGGCGGAGGAGCGGGGGATTTAACTTCACACACGGACAAACCTATGCTTGGATTTCGGCTCTTTTTCCCTTCGCCAATGCAAAAGGAAATATGCAGCGAAGCTTCACCATTCTCTACACCAGTTTACTGGGGATGTGCTTGGGATCAAGCTCAAGTTTTCCAAGTAACATCAATATAGGTGAGAACGGCGCACACGCATCAGACCTTTTGTCTCAGCACTGAAATCTCTATTTCAACTTGACCTCATGTCTCTTTTCATGCGTGTGTTTTCCCTGATTTGCGTCCAGTGTGTCGAGCATTAACTCCTGCTTCTTTGCTGCTCAACAGGAGGATTGTTCCCAACCGACTCGCACGAATATGAGGTTTTTCGTTTCGCCCTCTCTCAGCACCAGGACATCCCCAAACTGGTGCCGCAGGTGGATATGGTCAAGATGGGGAATAGCTTCTCCATGACATATGCCTGTAAGTATTATGTCACTGGAAGCAGATCATATTTGCTGACCACTTTTCATATTTTCTTCATCTCCTCGATTTGTTTATCGTTAAAACTTCGTAAGGAGCGCTCGGAACTCCGCGGCTCTAAAACCTGCGCAAGATGTCAACGCATAGCCAAGAAACGGGTGTTAGTAGGTCATCTTAGTAGGCTAACTGTTGCCAGGGACCACGAGGGGTTTATTTTTCTCTGCATGATTGCAACATTTTGCGCTCCGGAGAAGCCCCGGGGATTTCAAACCAACCTCTGCAGCAGCATTGGTAGAGATTCTACTGTCACACACAGTAGCCTACTGTCAGGTCTTTACAGCTAAATGAATTCGAAAACGTCTGCCACTGATCCCTGCGCGCCTTTAAACCTAGGGAGAAAACAATGAGCACATCAGGGCTCTCAGGCGATGTGAACAAAGAGGGAAAACTCTAAGTGCATTTCTAATTAGCCACGGATCACAATCCGATTATCTCTTCTGGCAGAAACACACTATTAAAGCCTCCCCCTAAAACCTTAACACACACGTGCATGCACTATACATATTTCAACTTTTAGGACTTACCTGCCTGATCTTTCTGATCTTCATACCTGTAGGATATATATATGCATTTTTAACAGACATAGCTCAGGGTATCTTTCACTAATTATTAATGAGCCATTTTAAATTAAGATTATAGCATTCTGGCAATGGGAGGCAAGATTTCTCGTCAACAAGGAAGGTCCTTGGTCAGAGCGGAGGGGACATTTGGTGTGCCATTATGCCAACCAGATAACATGTCTTAGCTTTACAAAAGAAATGCCAGTCTAAATAGTTTCTTTTTTCTTAACCCTGCACTTATCCCTTCTTTGTATTCTGACAAGATTTTGTCAACCTTGGGGCTTTTCAGTCGTGCTTTTCTGGTTCCATCCTCGACTCCCGGGAATTTGCCTGTAGCTCACTCACGCTCACGATGGTGAAGTCACACACTTCAGGAGATACCTTTGACAACCGACTCTCTGCTCTGTGACAGATAATTGATTACTTCTTTCAGACATTGATTTTAGCATTTCCACTTTGAAACATGTCTTGAATTCTTTTCTACCCAGATATTAGGTAACAATCTTAGCTTGAGTGGCACAGCGGACAATGTAGCTTTTCCTAGGGGATTGTAGATACTGTGCATCAGTGAGGCAGTGCTCGTTAGATAGCCAAACATGTGAAAATGTGAATGTGAGCGGATGGTCAGAGTTGGGTTGGCCATAACTAACGGGTTTTGCCACCCACTGCTGGAGTAGCCTCCAATGGCCAGCAGATTGCAAAGATTCACCACTAGGGCTTTGACTTCTCAGTCAGACCCGGGCCTCTGGACACAGTTGTCCACATAAAAGGACTTTTCCCCTGATCCATGAACATCTTCTTCTCTTTTCCTGTGATCACAAACATGCTTCTGTAGTTAAGATGCTGCTGATGGTCTCAGCCTTCAGCAGTGTACGTAGCTGTGGCTTTGGGAATGCAACCTGGGTTAGGTTTAACTCCTGGTCAATGGTGTTGACACCCTACACTGCTCATTAGCCTTGCTTGCCATGAGTTGCTCCATATTTTGTTCTATTCCTCTGAGTGATTTAAGGACTGTATGCAAGCTGTATGTTGCAGTTCCATAACCTTTCTTCTCATCATGCCCATATACAGGTCATCTCTGTTGCTGGTCAGTTGTTGGATGGCATGATGATGAAAATTCTCATGGCATAAAAAGTAATTTTCTCTTTTAATTTTCCTAATGGGATCCCAATGATCCACCACTGTCCAGAATGGAGGGCTTGAATGCTGGGTGAAGGGTGCACTGGTAACTGAAGGGTCCTCATCATCTGATTTATTAGCTTCATGACGGGCACTGTGTGACCTGATGGGCTTCAAATGTCTGCATTGCCTCTGACTAAGGTCATAGTCTGCTAAAAAACAGGGTCTATGGATATTGGGTCTTAGACAGACAGTAGGCTCCTCTGCATGCTCATCTTGATTATGCTGATTACTAGAAAACATCTTCAATGCCCTATGTCTGACTCAAAGGACCAATTGAAAAAACTCTAAGGACCTGATTCTCTACAACCTTTACATTTTCTTTTTCAGTATGTTGGACTTTCAATGAATTTCTATTGAACACTGTCACCACAACAGTCAACACACATTTGTCCACTTGTTGATTAGTGAGTGGTTCTATATAAGCAGCAGATAAGCAAAGCTATAAACCCCCAATATTCAGCCTAAAGTTAATGAAGACTAAATATTAAGCAAATGTACATATCTTCACAATGGCTAGATAAATAAAAGTTGCCGCAAAATTAATTGCCATTTAAATATGTGACTTCTTCTATCACTTACACTTATTAGTAGCAATGAAAAATATGCACTATTAAAATGGAATAAATGCAGAATCTGTTAAACATTACACGCTCTAAGCAGATCACTATGTTTTTATTACCTCTGCCCAGGGGATTATGTGTTTGGTTTGGTTTGTTGCTCTGTTTGTCAGCAAGATTACGTCAAAACTCCTGGCCCAATTCTCATTAAACCTGGTGGAAGGGTGTACCACCGGCCAAGGAAGCACACGTTACATTTTGAAGCAGATCCAAATCACAAAGTAGATACACAAATAATTTTTTCATTGCAACATAGGTCCTGGCCTTGGCAGAGGTCTGTGCTCTCCATGTGTCCTTCTAGTTTACACTACGGGAGGAACAGCCCCCCTGCTCATTGAACGCCTACTCATTAACTATCTCACAGAGCTCCTTCAGTGAACTAAGGGTCACGGAAATGCTCCAACCTGATTGGGAGACACAGATTAGTAAAACTGACAGTGGCCAATGAATGTTCATATCTGGCACTCTAGGAGCATTTTTGCCCATAGAGCTTTAATGTAATGAGGTTCTAGCAGTTGTTATGAGATTTAGTTATGAGCTTGGAATTGGATTGGAAATAAAGCATTATGTGCATTGGCACTCATGCAGATTTATAGACATTCAGTCCTTGCTGCTGTAGAATATTGAACACTATCACAAATAGGATATTATACAAGTATAGGGCAGATAGCCGTACACTTTACACACATTACACATTATTTAGTATTATTATTGTGTTCATAAAAAAACAGTCTTTGTGAAGTTCATCCTGTCCACAGTTGGCTTTATAGGCTTTACGCATTTAAAAACCACTCTGTTTTTGGACATTTGGAAACTCGGACAGTCCCCAGGCGACCATCACCACCAGCCCACCCCCAGCCATTTAGAGGCTCCCCCGAGGGAGCCAGACAGAGCTGTGTAGAGAAACGTAAACACACCTAACATGCCCTCATTAAAGAGATGGTCCTCTGTGATGTGAATATTAGGGTCAGACTGGAGCGGAATGCTTCCAGGGTTGTCGCTAGTGGAAAAAAACATTGCTCCATTAGTAGGGGAGAGGGATGGGGGGGGGGGGGTACAATAATGTCTTAGTCACAGCGTGCACCCCGCAGCATTCAGTCGGTTGCATGTTGAAGAACAATATGGCGACTTAGACTCAAAACGCTAAGATGCAGCATGACGTACTGTTCATTCTATTAACTACTTTTTCTTTTTATTCAGTTAATTTGTAGAATTGCTTCCAAAATACGTAAAAAAAACATGTATTTGCAAAGATATTTCTTTAAATATGTACAAAGATCAAATATCCTGGTCTGTAAGATTTCAGGAAACTACTTTAAACCGATTATTCAATTCAGGATTTACTAGAGCCTAACTAGATCCGGGCGCTGTCAGCACTACAGGATATCCCCAGATCCAGTTTTTCATGTTTCTTCAATGCGTCACGCATATAACTGCAGACCATGGGTATGATGGTGGACTGTAGAACAAGCATTTCAGAAAGATTTACAGTGGAGGGAAGCTGCGAAAAGGAAAATGACACCTTCTCCTGCTGCGCGTCACTCGTTTTGGAAGATTTTTTGGATGTGAAGACTATAGAGACGTGTTTGTAAGGAAAAATGAAGGGCTCCAGGGCCTGCTTATAATGAGTCAGATGTGAAAAGCAGTCTATTCCTGGGTTTCTATTTTGCATGCCTGTGTGGAGGAGTGTATATGTGTGTGTTTTCATCTGGGTGCATATTCTGGCGTCTGTGTAGGATGTCTTGAGTGAGTGACAGTTTACCTCTGTAAGCGTGTGAAAGTGTGAGAACGTGCCCGGGGCTTTTTGAGTCCACAAGTGTGAAAAGCAGCGGGTGAATGGGCCCTTGTGCACGGGGAGGAATTGAGCTCCGGATGAGGGTGATACTCATCAGCTGGCTCTTATGACTAGCCACTTCATCCAGAAGCAAGGCCTCCCACCACAAACACACACACACATTCTCTCACACACACACACACTGGGTGCCACCTGCCTAAAGAGCAGGAGAACAGAGGCAGGAGGTTGTGGGGTTGGGACTGGGACAAAGGTAAAAAAGAAAAGAAAGAGGAGAGAGAAGGAAAAAACATAATAGATACAAAACATTGGATGTTAATGCAATCTCATTTATTTCATTTCCCGCCTGCGGAGTCATTGGGGAAGTAATGACGATGGCAGCGCTACCGGCATAATGTCACACAGGATACTGGAGCTAATTTGCATTTCTCTGTCTTCTCCCTTTTGTTCACATACACAAACCAAGGCATTAAGTGGTAAAGCACCATGTTTGTAGCATTAATTAATATGGATCATCGCTCCTTTTTTTATATGTGTCTTTATTTTCACTTTTTCAGTGAACGCGCCTGTTGGACTGGCTCAATTTACATGCTTCCAGTGGTTAAAAATAACTTCCAGGGATGATGTGTGTACATGGAGAATATTAGTCACTGTTCCCCTCAGTTTGATATCACATTACCATAATCTGCTATTGACTTGGTTTGTAATAAGGACGTCACAGAATCGCTAGCTTCTTGTTAAAGCCCCTGCAGGCTCACGCCTATATTATCTACTTTTCTCTTTGATGTCCTACATGTGTGTGTTGAGATTTAGGCTAAGCTTTTGACTATTTCTGGTTGGAAATCTGTCTGCAGAATATTACACCTAGCAACAAAATTGAACAATTTAGACAGAATTCTGTACATCTATCCCTAAGAGTCACTTACGTGCATTTGATTTTTTTGTCCAGTTCAGCTATCCTGATAAAAAATCTTTCATTAAGACTAATTAGTGTTCATGGAAAAGACGATTTGCAATGTAGGCAGCAGTATTTCCTTGGGTCTCTGAGGGTCGTTTAAAGAGGACTGGAAGAGGATCTTTGAGGCAGCAATGATCAATGAACTGAGCACCGCACATAGGCCTGCCCAGCCGATCAATACGACACAGATGGGGGGGGGGGGGGGGGGGGGGGGGGGGGTGCTTCCATTTGGGCAAGCTTAGAGGACAGATATGAATTGGTGATGGGATGTATGTAGGTCTGTTTCACAGAAAAAAAGTGTATAGGTAGAGGTCAAGTATGGGGGAGGTCATTGATGGTAAATCAAGGCCATAATACCTGCAATGCCAGTGATATTCACTGTCAATAATAAATATAAACATTATATTTAAAACTATATTTATTTTTATTGTTTTCATTGAACTTGATTTATTATTGAGTTATTGATAACATGGATGGTGTAAGGCTGAGTAAGGTGAGTTTAGCTGCTAGATTTAAAAAAAACGGATGTGATGTCACAGGTTGGCTGTAGATGGGAAATAGTGAGCAAAGCAAGGTTGTAGTTTTTAGCCTGATAGTGTAATGTATATACAATTATATGCACTGCTTCCTCTGGAAAGAAAAATCAGGACGTTTGTTTTTTTCAATGAAAGATGGCACATAGATGTTTTGACTAATTTTACGCACCAAGCCAAGTGACAAGTCAACGTTTATGAAATATGTAGTGTATATGTAGTGTGTATTATTTTTCTGCAGGTGGTTTTAATGGAGATGAGAGGCAGAGTGGATATTCACAGACGGCTGCAAGTGTGATTAAACAAAATAGGATCATTTCAGGTTCCAATTTATTTTTGTAGTTTTATCCATAGTTCTTATCAGTAATAATATTATACTCACTCGTTGTAATTGCTAATTGAATCAGGGAACACTGCATCTTCCCTAAAAAGATGTCAGACCGTGCAAAAAAACATGAACCGCTAAACAGTCAAAGATGTTTTAAATAACCCTTACCAAACCAGTTGGATAAAGGAAATACAGAAAAACTGTAAAATGATTAGCTTAACTGACTCCCTAATTCATCTTTGATGTACTGTGCTTCAAGTGTATTCAATTTAGAGTTTTATCTCAAATAAAATATTTGAGACTCGCAACCTTTCTGGCATGTGGACATAGCAGTGTCCACTGATCCATCAACACTGCTTGCATATGTTGGCAGGTTATGAACAGGTCAACTGGATATTGTTTCTGCTTCATTTGAGTTATTTTTAACAGGTCTGAAGTCATTCATCTTGATAATTCAAAGCAAAGATTAAAGTATTAGAGCTTGAGTCCATGTACTGCCACATTTACCTGGCTTAACTTTTCCTCATCAGAGCAGCTTCTTGCTCTAACTACTAAATAAAAATGTGAGACTGCTTTGTCAAGTTCTGTGGTCACACACACTCACACACGCATGCACGCACACAAACACATACACTCTAGCTAACAAGAGACAGAGCTCGAGCAGATGCATTTAATGTATTATTCAATGCAGCACATCCAATGCTATCACTTCATGGAGTTATGAGCATAAATATGTAATAATAACTCCGCAGGAAAAGAAAGACAATTGAACTGCCTGTCTTACGCACTTTAATGCTTAGAAATATTTGGTTCTCTGTAGGATCCTCCAGGAGAACCAAAAAAACATCTGTTACCTTAAGACTTTATTTCTGTATTTCTTATGTTCATCCTTTTTGCTCCAATCCCTTCCCCCTAAAGGGGCAACCAACACCCCAGAAAGGAGGGTCTCAGCTGGGATGGAAGTGTTAAGAAGAAGAGAATGGGGCTGGAGATTAAGCTGCCATTTCAGGCCAGGTTGATGGTGTCACTGAGGCTCTGGGGTGGTGTATTTTATTGTGTAGCTAGCATGTTAGTTGTTGAGGTACAGCTGTGCTGACTGACTTCCACAGTGCATGCATGTTTTAGAGGGATTACAGAGTGTTCAATGCGTTATTGAAAAAAGCGGACAAATAGCAGATCACCGCTCCCTTCTGACTGTTCGGGACATGACAGTTATTTGTTGTGGAGAAAACAAAGAGAATTGGGGGGGGGAAGAAAGAAAGAAAAAAAAGACATTTTTTCTCTTGAGTGTGGCAGGTGCTGGTTTGATGAATGAGAAGACTTGGACTTTTTTGCTCCGGAGCGCCAGGGATAGAGACTGGCCCATAGCAATCAATGTAGATCAGCCAAAACTGCTCCCCAAGCAGCAGAGTGATAGAGTGTGGAGTAGAATGGAGATACAGATTGTTTCTGTGTGTTGTGTGTGCCTGTGTTCCTTTGCAAAAAAGAGAGGAAGAGGACATGTGCATATGGGACAGGGAGTGAGGGAAGAGAGGAACGTTCAGGAAAGAGGAAATAAGCAACCTGTTATTAAATCTGCTCACCTGCCGTATGACCATTTTCTAAGAACAACGCACCAGATAAAAGCAACCCAACGGCCTTTCAGTGCCTTGAGGTTTGAGAATTCTGTTGTGTTGACATCAGTAAGACTCCAGTCTATCACACATACTCTCCTCGTACATCACATAAACATATACACACACACACACACACACACACACACAACTGTGTCCACTCTCTTTCTATTTTTCACCTCATTGTCTTTCTAAGCCTGCTTTGAATTCTTCTCTGTATTCATACAAGCTCACCAAGTATTTAAAACAAATCTGTCGTCTCTGGAGGTAATGACAGCTGGACATGGAGGTCTTAGCTGAGACGTGCGGGGCTGCCAATTAGAAAACAATGTGTTTGGAGATGAGGAGTGGGATCTGTGCTGCTGGGTGGAGGGACGAGCGCCGGATGATGGCAGCTGTCATGTTTTTGCAGCAAAGACACAGTCCCTCTTTTGTCATACAGTACATCTCAGGAGCTTCTGTGTTCTCTAATGAGGAACAAAGCCTACAAGCATATTAAACACTGTGACATACTGCAACTGCTCTTACAGTGACAGCACAGGACGGCTGTTGTGCGCAGATTCTCGCAGTACAAGATGACGGCCTCGCCATGACACCAGATCCGCAACAGTTGCCGAACGTTGGTAAAGCAAACGGGAAAAAAGGTTGATCAGGCATTATGGATGGGCATTAAAACATTGTATACCATGGGACAATATGCATTTGTCTACCACCACAGACATGTGGTCTGACAGCCTGGAGGACCTAAGTCTGTGGCCTGACATGACTGACATTGCAGAAGACATTACAGTTGCTAAGCTATGATTGACAATTACCTTTTGTAAAATGTTTAATTAACCTCTTTTCTGGTCATTGTATCTTTACGACGTTTCTGAAGTGATAGAACATGTATTGATAACAATAATCAAATATTCACTTGAGTAATTCATCGAGCAAAAGTGCCATTGTTAGCTTTTCAAACTGAAGAATTTTGCTGCTTTTAGGGGACTCCTTGGTGAATTGTATGCGAAATGAATCCAATGTTTCTGGTTGTACTCCTAGATTCTGGCCGGGTCCTATGATGAATCCTTAACTTCCCAGTGGCTCGCCTGATATTTGTTGAAGACAATACTTTGTAGCAGTTCCTAATGAATTAGCATGCAGGTTGTGTGTTTCTCGCTCCACATAACCACCTCCATCACTTCTTCTGTCAGAGAAAAAGTGTGTGAGCGGGGCAGTCCCTCTGCACCTGTAGACACTGAAACACAGATGGGGAGATAATTGTGAAGGGATGATTGTTAAGGAGATAATTGGAGTTTCCATACCCCCTGACAGGAGTTGGTCTGGGTAGGGTTTCTGACCTGCTGCCCAGGTAAGCATTTATTCAGCAGGTGGCAAGGCTCTGCAGCAAACCAGATTAGAAACATAGCAAGAAACAGCAAGGAGGAGAGACAATGGCCCGGCGTGAAAGGGCTAGAGAGTGAGACACAGAAAGAGAAAGGTGTGTTCAGGGCTGAGGGGAGTGCTCTCACACCCTCCATTACCCATGTAATGAGGCGATGCAGTGCCATTGTTTTATTACTTAGAGGAAATAGGAGGGATCTAGATTCCGCCGTGTGCGCTCTGTGTTTCCCACTGCTAGGCTGGCATCTGTTCCCTTTGTTCGCAGCAGTCTCCCTATCATCTCCTCTCACACTAATGCTTCTCTTTCTTCCTCTCCACAAACCGTCTTTGCCTTCTGTCCACCCTCACCTACATTTTCAAGACATGCTTGCTTTATGGCTCATCCTTACTAACCTTCATTTACCCCCGTTTTGACTAATGTAATCTCTCATGAGAGTCCAAAGCTTCCCGGCATTAATCTAAGATCTGTTTGGCTGGTCAACTGCTCTGATCATCGATGTTCCCAGCGGTGGAAGCTTAAGAGTTTAGAGTCATTCTGCCCGCCATCTTTCTCTATTTTCTTTACTTTTTCTTCCTTCTAGCTTTACTTTTCCTCCCTTTTCTCTATTATTGTCTTTCTTTTGCCACACACAGGGATAACATAAACACAATTGTGTTGCCTTTACATAGACAGTAAATCTCCCCTAAGCTTAAAGAGCTAAAGCTGTTTATACCGGGTAATAGCGAGCGCACCTCTCTGGAGCACATCACTCCTTGGGGCATATAGATACTCTAAAGAGGTAGAAAGGCAGTGAGGCAAAGCCCACCTTCTCTTAAAATCTTGTTTTGCATTACATGAGTATGCAGGGATGAAACCATCTTTTTACAGTACTTCGCCACATGAGCACAGAATAAATTATTTTCTCCAGAATAGGTTTCAGGTCATTCGTAGGATATCCTGGAGAAAACAGTCTTGTCTGGAGACATTAATGCAGATCCACGTTGGGTCCCCTGGGTCTCTGTCCCTTAGATCCCTGTCTTCTGAATAAGAGGAGATTTATTGCACTGTTAACGATTGGGAGATAATTGTGAAGGGATGATTGTTAATGAGATAATTGGAGTTTCCATAGCCCCTGACAGGAGTTGGTCTGGGCAGGGTTTCTAACCCACTGTGAGTCATTATGTGTGGGAGGGCCAACCCGGGGTCATGCCAGTTTGTGAAATGGTCACGTTATTTTGATTTATTGATTTGTGTAAATATTTTTGTGTTTGTCACGATTTTTGAACGTGAGCATTTACTAAACTTTATTAACACTGGGCTGCTCTGGGGGACGCAACAACGGAGAAATGAACAGCCACAGGGGGGACGGTAACAAAAACTCCCGCCGGGGCACAATCAGTGGTCTCTGGGGGACGCAACAACGGAGAAATGAACCGCCACAGGGGGGACGGTAACAAAAACTCGCGCCGGGGCACAATCCGTGGTCTCTGGGGGACGCAACAACGGAGAAATGAACTGTCACACGGGGGACACGCCGACAACAATGGGACGGTTGTGGTTAGGAAGAGAATAACTTGGAAAAGGAACCATCCACCCCCCCCCCACCAACCTCCCTGTGCAGATTTTTGGCTTTTCAATACTACTCGCCACCGTAATTGGGCTGTTATCACAAAAGATGCTTCCAATTGAAATGCATTACTTCAAAATTCGTACGCAACATGCGAAAATAACGACGTCAACGTGACCTGTTCATAAAACAATAGATTACATAACATGACCATTTCACCAACTGCCATGAGACTGGGCTGGGGAGGGCTCATGGAGTAGGCCACCCCCAGCCATCACCTGAGGGATTCTTCACAGCACAAGCTGCGTGTGAGATGCCCCCTTGTCAAAACCAGCAAGAGAGATTTTTATGCAGGGGGACGGGAGTGCAGGGAGCATGTGCAGGTCCTGAGTCTTCCATGCACTTGTGCTTATGTGTGCATCAGATATTGACTCTCATTAAGGTAGCTGATTAGCTCTCCGGAAGATGGATGGGACGAGAGGGACCACAACATGCTCTCTGTTTTTATTACACACATTATCTGACATTTATTAGCCATGGGTGGCTGAGTGGAGGATGATTGTGTGCGTCTTCTAGTGTATGGTGTCAGATGTGTTTATCTCACCTCAAAGTGCTCTGTGGTTGATTGAGCGACCCTTAACCCTGTCGAGGTGGAGTATATTACTGCCTGATGTGACAGCAGCTTCCCTTCTCCTGTCATCCCTTTCATCTTTTAAAAGGATAGCCTAAACTAAATATGGAAACATAGCATAGTGTACCCTGTGAATATGAGTCTTAGCACCCAAGTAAAGGGACTCTATGCCATCCCAAATTGAAACCTGTTTTCATACCTGGACTAGTGTTTTTAATATATAGGATTATTTTGGCTGAGTGTTCTGAAATCTGACAGTATACAGATCCCAGAAAATGAGGGGAGAGAGAGAAGGAGAATGAAATGCGGCATTGATCCCCAAACAGACGCGAGACCTTGTTTACTGTCAGCACCATAAAGCCTAGACCCACATTTGCAATAGTTAGTTAGTTAGTTATTTAGAAACACTTTTACACCTGGGTTGAATGCAGAAATCATTTTTGTGATGAAACCTCATCACGGTGCACTTAAAACGATCTAACTCATTGTCAACAAAAAATGTATTCACCTCTCATAACACAGCTAAATCAATGAATTAATATTCAAGAAATTAAGTAATCGATCAGTTACCATTTTGATAATCAACTAATCATTTAAGTCCATTATCAAGCAACAGCCCTATAAGTCCACAGCCATGCTGCAGCTCTGTGAGGCTGAGCTCAGACACAGCAATGCTAACTTGTTGATATTAAGGTATAGTTTTACAATGTTCACCATCTTAGTTGGTCCTGTTAGCATGCTGACATCAGCTGATTAGCACTAAACCTACACTAAATCTTAACCGGCTGGTGACAGGAAATGTCAGAAGATCATTTTCCCATGACTTCTGATTGGATAATCATGCTGAAAACATAACAGATAGTTGCATCCCTAAGGAACAGCGTCCTTGCTTGTCCTTGTTTCGTCCTATTTTACAACCAGTTTGACTGAAAAAGAAAACAGATTTGACCTCCTCAGGCATCAGACTGAAATCTGCAGTCTTGTGGTGTAAAGGTGATATTGGATGGACAGAATAATATCGGGTGTGGGAGTAGGATTGAGACTGAATGAAGGTGGGGTGTGACTCTGGGAGTCAATCTGGCAGGGTTATGCTGAGGTGGATTCAGCTGCTCACTCTTCCATTCCACGGTCTTCATCCGGTGATGCCCAGAGGGGAATTCTTTTCCTTTGTGAGTGTTTTGAATGTCACAGTGCAAAACACACATAATAGAGAATTGTAAATAGTTGATCAGTTGATAAGATAATCCACTTAAATTGGATGTCCTATATCACTCCTCTAGAGTAAGGATCTATTTTTTTAAAGAACCTTTATGGATGGCTGAACAAGAACCCTCCAATCAGAATGTTCCCTCCAGCTGAACCTAGCTTTCTGCTGCTGTGAAATTCTTTTTCTACTGCTGACCTTAATGTTGCACAGGATAATGGCATGCAAGTCCCATGGGAGGGAAGTAGTAGAAGCGCCGTGTTCTTGCTGTGTGTGTTTGTGGAGGCGTATAATGTATATAACATCCATATCAGAAATTGTGGTTTGCATGTGGTCACGGTACACCAGTCCATAGTACATGTGTTTACTGAGCCAACATGCTCAAGAACGTTCCTCATATTGATTTTTCTCCAAAAAATACATTTAAATTATTGTCTTGTGGCTGCAGCTGGTACAATTCAATTCAACTTCATTGATTTTGTTTGGACAAGCAATGCAGAGTTATTGAAAAAAGAATCACACACACACACCCACACAAAGGAGCTGCTCTTTAATCCCACAGTCCTACACACAGGTTGGTGTGGAGCTCCAGTGGAGCATCCTGGAGGCAGGTACCATGCACAAGGGCACCTTGACACCTTTGACTCATGCAGTTTGCAATGTGAAAAGAAGCTGTATTTACATAGTGCCCATTCAAATTGTATTACTTTGACATCTGGATATTTTCCTTTCAACAACTTGAAAAAATCAGACAGAATCTGTGTTTTTTTTGTTTTTTTTATAGATTCTGTTTCTGTTTCTATATCTGTTAAATAAGGTTCAGTGTGCAAAACTAAGCCCATCATAAGTTTATAGAAACCATAAATATTTACATTTTTAAAGCTTCATTATTAATGTAGTCAGAAAGTCAAAGTCAGACTTAATTTTTAAGAGTGAACCACTAATGGTCTGGTAGTATGATAAGATTTTCTGCTGGGCTATAAACATTCACAGGCAGGACTAAGGATGCAGCGTTGCCTACAACCCTCTAGCATCACCCTCCCATCATCCACGACTTCAGATGCTCTAATAACTGTCACTAACATGCCCTCTTTGTGCAGCCGGCACAGACACGTCTGTCATTTGATATTTGGCTCATGCTAAGCAGAGGAACAGCTGCAGGGCACAGGAAACAGAGAACAGGGAAGACAGTAGCTATGTGAGTTGTTTCTGACAGCTCCTCCTGTTCAGCCAGCATCAGTCCCTTTAGGGTTTGAGTTTTTTCTCTCTTTCCTGCAGCCCAGAACTCTTTGACCACACTAAATGCAAATCAACTTATTGTTCATTCATAGGGAAAGTTTAGCTTTACTGCATCATCTGTATGCTAAAGAGTTTTGTTGATTTTTGGAAAATATTATGGTTTGTTTTAAGTGTGAATAAAAATGTGATGTTGTGGAAATGTGCTTCCATTTTTTCACAGAATATCTAAGGATTTTGCAAAGCCAAGTCCGTTTTGCAAATTTGCTAATTCCTTGAGGGGAAACCTAATTATGACAAAATGTCCAAACACTCACAATTCCCACTTCATCTTCCAACAGTCCTTTAGCAGCTCTGAGCTACTGTAATCCTTGCCAGAGAAACAGACCGTTGCCCGGGCAACCTCAGTTCTGCCGCCATGGCAGCTGTAACTGTGGCGAGGAGACACGGAGTGCCAGGGTAGACAGGTGTTGCTGGGGTCTTTCAGATCACTTTAGGTCTCTCAGCCCTGCCGCCGATGTCGTTACACATGTGGAGCAACGCTAACTAGCCCCTCACACACAGACACACTCAATACGCCGCTCCTGTGTACTGCTATCAGAACAAGACCCGAGACTGCTGAGTTACACTAATGTTCTGTGTCATGCTCTTGTCGAATTAGACAAGCACATGGTTCTGTTGCCAGCTCGGAGCAGGAGGTCTATGCCACATGGCTGCACGTTTTTTGGCGGACACACATACTGTAGGTATGAGAAATGACTCACATTCAGTGAAACATGGTAACCTGCTGCAGGGCAGAGTAATGGGACACTGCACAAAAAGTCAAACAAGCTCTCATTACCTTTCATCCAGGCAGAACGTGGGGGCCACGGCTGAAATTGGTCCTAGAAAATTGTAAGGGGAAATATAATGTGTGCTCGTGGAAAGCAATAGCTGAGAGAGTGTCGATTTAATAGCAACAGCGTGTGCAGACCAGGATGGAAAGATAGTTCTGTTACTGAGTCGGTGTGGCGAGGCTCAAAATGTCTATTTCAGGGCTTGCTTTAAGTAGGGTGAGTCACCAGGCTTTTGGAGCACTAGAGACTGTGTGTGTGTTTGTGTGTGTGTGTGGGCGTGGGTGTGGTACCACTGAATTTCTTACTGTCCCTACATCTCCATCACACACGCAAACACGTGGCTACCCGGCGGGTGCAGGTCTGTGACGGGTTAGGCGTTTTGGGTATGGGCCATCCTCTCCCTATCTTGCCTTCAGCTCCTAGCAGCGAGCTGGCCCTTGTGCGGGGACAGGCAGCGGCTTCAATCTGTTTGGTAAATACTGAGATAAGTAAGGCCCAACCATCACCACCGCAGAAAATAGCCCAGGCCATACCTGCAAGTACAAAGATAGCACACTGTGCTAAAAGTATGGAGACATACCTTCCAAAAGAAAACTGTGAACATAAATTAACTATTTTGAGGTGTTATAGGGTGTAAAGGAAGCCAGAGTGACAAACAGACAATGGGAGAAAGAGACTGAGGGAGAAAAGCAAATGAGAGCTGCAAACGCCTCCTGCTGCCAGTAAAATGTCAATGGAACCCTGGGGATGCATTGATTAACCTCTGTACTCCTAATCTGGCTTCACCTTCTGCATCTCCCCAACTGAAAGCAAACACACAGACTGGTGGAATACAGATGTTCAAACTGACCAGATCTGCATGAACATGCCAAAGAGCAGTTGAATGGATGCAAGGGGAAAGCTATTAGAGCTATTTTCAAAAGCACTGTGTGATGACTACGGTTTCAATTGAAAGGGTTAACAAATAATTCATTTTTTATACAATTGTTAATGTAGATGGTAGACAACAATGAAAATAAAAGCTCAATACAAACTTCCACACTCTCTAGAATTCAATTTAGTTCAATTCAGTTTAGCTTGATTCAGTTCATTCAAAAATGAAATACAATAGAGTAACTAACGACTAACTCCATTATCAATTAATTATATCTATAAAGCATCATGAAATTGTGAAATTGAACATCATCAATTTTCAAAGGGATGCCTTTTTTTCTGTTTGACCAAAAGTCTAAAACTCAAAAATGTTTAATTAAGTTATGTAAGAGCAGCAAATCCTCACATGGGGGAAGCTGGAATTGACTGTTTAATTGCCGATTGGACTAATTATTTTAACTTCAGCTCAATACGTTTGTCCCTCCCACATGGGGAAATCTGTAGAATGTATGTGTCATGCAACAACAAGACACAAAACAGGTCAGACATCAAATTTGTTCATGTAGCTAAATCATCTGTATGAAACTTAAATGGTGTGGAAACAAATGTTACAATTCTTAAAAATTGTAATTTTGTTTTATTATTTTCAGTTATAAAGGTTTTTTTTCTGAGTTGAATTCAAATATTCCATAATACTCTAAAGAGTCCAAATATTAACCTCCCTGTTTTCTCTGTCCCTTTTGGCAGTTTGCTCCCAGTTCTCCAAAGGTGTGTACGCCATCATCGGCCTGTATGACAGGAAGACGGTCAACATGCTCATGTCCTTCTGCGGAGCGCTGCATGTGTGCTTCGTCACGCCGTCCTTCCCCATCGAGACAGCCAACCAGTTTGTCATCCAGCTGAGACCTGAGCTCCAGGACGCTCTGGTGGGCGTGATCGACCACTACGGATGGACCAAATTTGTCTACATGTACAGTTCTGACTCAGGTAGGAAACTTATTTATTTCATGTTTTATCATGCTAAATATGTGGCCTAATCATTTTAAGGGGACACTTTATGTTTAATAAACACATATCTTTACATCATTATAAAAGATGCGTCTTTGAAGTTGGCTAAGCCATTAGATTAACCAGAAGTGTCTTCTTTCACCTCAATATCATTGCCCATCTCCGCCCATCACTCACCCTCTCTGCTGCCCCAACTTTGATTCAAGCCTTCATCACATCCACAATTGACTCCCGCAACAGCATCCTCTATGGTTCACCTGCCAAAGCCTTAAATAAACTCCAGTATATATCCCAAACTCTGCTGCCCGTCTCCTCACACACACACCCGCTCCCGGGATCACATCACGCCCTTCTCCCTGTTTCCCAACACATCCAGGTTGAATTCCCCCTCCATAACCAGGCTGCATCGTACCTCACAGACACCCCCCCCAATCCAGGACCAAGCAACGAACCTGGGGTGACAGAGCTTTCACCATCTCAGCCCCCCTCCTCCTGGAGTTCCCTACCCATACACGTCTGTCTCTTCAGATTAGCTTTCCACATACAGTAGTCCTACATTTCTCCCCTGGTAGTTAGTGGTTCTCTTGTTTTAAATTGCTGTTAATATGCTTGATTTATGTGTTGGTTTATTGCTTATCTGTTTTTAATGTGCTAAATGTGCTGGTTTTACTGTAAAGTATCTTTGACTACCATGTAAAGCGCTATATAAATAAAGTGAATTATTAATATTATTATTATTCTGTAAAATATTTCATATAGAGGTTTTCAATTGATTATCAAGATACATATCTTCAATACGGTTTGTCATCATCCTCAGTCATGATTTCTTCTGAAAAGCATTTTAACATTTTACAGCAATGAGCAGCCATCAGAACATTTATTTCAGACAAAGACGGAGAACACAGAAAAGAAACATTGACCTGCAGATAAATCACCCAAAGGAACAAAAGACAAAGGCTTTTGTTGAGCAGTCCCTCAGTCAGTAGCCTGCAAGAAGAAACACAATTTAAACATCTTCATAACATTCTTGTAGACACTCCTCCTCTTCGCCCCCTTCCCCCCTCATCTCTCAGCGACTCCCTTCCCACAATGCCATTCCATCTGTCCCAGGTGTTGTGGGTTTTGGCGCGTAATTATGAAGGGTGTATTATGTGTGTGTGTGCCAAAACGTATGCATGTTTTGGATAAGTGTGTGCATTTTGCACATGCGAATTATTGCAACTTTACTCTGCTTGTGTTTGTGACTTGTGTGTGAGAGACATAAGCAGGCTTGAGATGCCTTCATGTCACTCTGCAGAGCAAACTATCAAACAGTGACAGGGGAGATTTCACAGTGGCCTCTGGCCCTATTCTTTCAACACACACGTCCTACAGATTTATTTTTCTTCTGTGATCCCTTCATTACCAACTCACAAACTGCTGGGTGGTGCGTGCGTGCAGGGTCGCCCCCGTGTGATTGATTGGTGGGATCGAGACAGTAGAATCCATATCAGTAGTCCTCTGTTGCCTGGATACAACGCTGTAGTCCCCCTTCCTACAGGGTTATTTTAAGCCTTTAAGACAAATTCTGTTAAGTTGTGAGGAATTTATTTTATGTGTGTATATGTGTGCTTTTTCCAAATATTTTATCAAAGAATCTTTTTTTAGCACTTGTAGGTAAAATTGCCATAAAAAGGTTAAAAGCCCTTTAATATCTAGTCTAATATATTTGTATTATCTTGTACTTTTTCAGTGGTCAAGGATATATACCATATGCAGTGTCAGTTTTCTAAAATTTCAGAAGCTTGTCGATTTTCACCGCCCCTTTTTTCTAATAACACCTGTCTTGCTGTCTTACAACATCCTCTAATAAAAGTGCCTCTCGTTTTTATTTTCAAAAGCCAAGAATGGGAAAACAAATGTGATAGCCCATTAAACGTCTCATAAACAATACTCAAGAAATGTTTTTACCAAATCGTTATTTTCTCTACTCTCGATTGCCTGGTGCCCAGGTCTGCATGTAATGCCTCTGGCCAGAAGGATGCTAATGACAGCCAGATTCCATTATATTATTCTCTTTCAGGGATGCCTTTGGAGAACCATTTTCACTTTGGCCAGTCCTACGAGCCTCCCCGTCACACTGGCTCTGATTTATAGGGTGCATCAGCCACATAGCTACATTTGAAAAGGCGAGAGGATATTCAATGCTTCATGAAGTGAGACAAAGAAAGAAAAAACAGGAAAGATATAAGAAAATAAGAAAAAGTCTGGAAGAAAAGTTGACCCTAAGTCGTTCCATAATACATTACAGTACAGAACATCTACACAAACATTTTAACTCATCTTGCTCAAATGCTGGATTATAATGTACAGTGAGGAAAATAAGTATTTGACACCCTGCTATTTTGCAAGTTCTCCCACTTAGTAATCATGGAGGGTCTGAAATTGTCATCGTAGGGGTATGTCCACTGTGAAAAAACTCCAGAAATCACAAGGTATGATTTTGTAAGTATTTATCTGTGTGATACAGCTGCAAATAAGTATTTGAACACCTGTCTGTCAGCTAGAATTCTGACCCTCAAAGACCTGTTAGTCTGCCTTCAAAATGCCCCCCCCCCCCCACTCCATTTATTATCCTAAATTAAATGCACCTGTTTTAGGTTGTTAGCTGCATAAAGACACCTGTCCACACCAATCGATAAGAATCCAACTACTAACATGGCCGAGACCAAAGAGCTGTCCAAAGACACTAGAGAAAAATGTTTACACTTCCACAAGGCTGGACAGGGCTACGGGGACATGTCCAAGCAGCTTGGTGAAGACAGGTCCACTGTTGGAGCAATCATTAGAAGATGGAAGAAGCTAAACATGACTGTCAATCTCCCTCGGTCTGGGGCTCCATGCAAGATCTCACCTCGGGGGGTCTCAAGGATCCTAAGAAAGGTGAGAAACCAGCCCAGAACTACACTGGAGGAGCTGGTCCATGACCTGAAAAGAGCTGGGACCACCGTTTCCAAGGTTACTGTTGGTAATACACTAAGACGTCATGGTTTGAAATCATGCATGGCCCGAAGGTTCCCCTGCTTAAACCAGACCATGTCAAGGCCCTACTTTAGTCTGCCAACAACCATTTTGATGATCCTGAGGAGTCATGGGAGGAAGTCATGTGGTCAGATGAGACCAGAATACAACTTTTTTGTCATAATTCCACTAATCGTGTTTGGAGGAAGAAGAATGATGAGTACCATCCCTACTGTGAAGCATGGGGGGGTTGGCGTCATGCTTTGAGGGTGTTTTTCTGCACATGTGACCGGGCGACTGCACTGTATTAAGGAGAGGAGGACCGGGGTCACGTATTGCAAGATTTTGGGGAACCATCTCCTTCCCTCAGTTAGAGCATTGAAGATGGGTCGAGGCTGGGTCTTCCAACAA
Source organism: Etheostoma cragini (assembly GCF_013103735.1). Taxonomy (NCBI): domain Eukaryota; kingdom Metazoa; phylum Chordata; class Actinopteri; order Perciformes; family Percidae; genus Etheostoma; species Etheostoma cragini. Next base: position 424,527 of record NC_048416.1, read on the forward strand.
TGACCAGAAGCACACAGCCAGAAGATCCAAGGGGGGGCTCTGGAAGAAGCATATCAAGGTTCTGCCGTAGCCTAGCCAGTCTCCAGACCTAAACCCAATAGAGAATCTTATGAGGGAGCTCAAACTCCGTGTTTCTCAGCGACAGCCCAGAATGAATGGTCTAGAGAAGATCTGTATGGAGGAGTGGGCCAAAATCCCTTCTGCAGGGTGTCAAACCTGGTGAAGACCTACAGGAAACTGTTGACCTCTGGAACTGCAAACAAAGGCTGCTGTACCAAATATTAACATTGATTTTCTCAGGTGTTCAAATACTTATTTGCAGCTGTATCATACAAATAAATAGTTAAAAAATCATACATTGTTATTTCTGGATTTTTTTTTTTTTTTGATTTTGTCTCTTACACTGGACATGCACCTACAATGACTATTTCAGCCCCTCCATGATTTCTAAGGGGGAGAACTTGCAAAATAGCAGGGTGTTCAAATACTTATTTTCCTCACTGTACATAATGCATGACCAGATGAACAAAAAAAAAAAAGAAACACATCGAGACCTTAGAAAGAAGTAAAAGCATTGAAAAAGAGAGAATGAAAAGATAGAACTAGGTGCACTGCTTCAGTGGGAAAGAATCAGCTGGCTCATGTTCTGTTGCATGGTGCTGTCCCTGGTGCTGAAACCTTTACTGGTCCTGGGCCTCCTCAAAACAGTTGTCCATTCTGCTCAGAAGCCAGTGGCCTCATTCACAGCCATGGTTAAGTGCCCCCTGTCTTCCCATGCCTATCATCAGTTTCACAGCTACTTCTGAATCTGTCAGCACCAAGGGCTACAATTATTCACAGTGAATGGATAGAGACCCAATGAAATGTGTTATATGTCGCCATGTACATTTTTACATTTTTATCATTTTTTGGGGCGTCTATTAATTCTTTACATTGTACTATGCGGTGGTCGTATGTGGATGCGAAACACCATTCACCTTTTCGTTTCTCAATGACCTGATGTCAAATAGGCAGTGTGAATTGCGTGGAGAGCAGCTGGTGTGTATTTTAATAAGGCCAGGCAATCATCTTTCACAGGCTGTGACTGCCTTTCTCATTCTACTTTTGACAGGGTCTGTGTTCCTGTTGTTTTGGATAAGCTATATTTACATTTGCTCGATATGCATACAATGCCTGTATGAACGTGAACAAACAAGCATGGAGGACATACAAAACACATTATGTATAGGACCATGGTGGCTCTAACGGGCTTTGCCGGCTTAGTGTTGGAAAAATCAAATACAGCTTCATCATGTGTTAGTTTACATTTTCTAAATTTTGTAATTGCTATGATTCATTTGGGCAATGTCTACCAGTCTGCTGTGGGGGAAATTACTTTATTTACTCTGCAGAACAACTGTGGCTGGCAGCGCGAGAGGAATCTGATTGGTCTACAGCCAGCAGGAAAGGACTACAAATGGGAGTCAGACTGTAAATCAGAGCTCTAGATCAATGTGTTCTCTAATCACCATTTATTTTCTGTCTTAGCATGAGCATTTAGCTCATTGGTTGTTCTACATCTGGCTCTATGGTGTCTCTGCAGCATATTTGTGACAGTGTTATTGAGTAATGCCACCTGTAATTGGTGCTCAGTGGACCTAAAGCGGGCTGTGAGTGCATCCCCTGCGATGGTGCATGGGCTGATTATTTCTTAGTATGAAAGTGGTGATTATTTAGCCTGGCGCTATACGAACTGGAAAAGCACACCTGTACATGTCAGAGTCTTTAATGGACTGTCCAACTCATTATACTTCATCACTGAAGCTACAGGGGAGATACTGATGGATAAGCTTATCAGGAGCAGTTAGGTTTTTCTGCACAGCTTCTGTTTTTTTCCCACATGTTTTAATTTATCTTTCAGCTCATAATATAACTACACACAGCATAAGTTTAGCCTGCACATAATTTATGTCTCATGCTGCTGACACGTATGGACTGCTCTCGGTAGAGAGCTAATCATTCATCGCTTCATTCATCTTGGATGTCTTTGGGGAACTTTTTCTGTAAATGCCTACACAGATTCTATTTTACATTTCAGTCTGGAATAACTTCATGCAATTAGAGTTGCACCTTTCTCTACACTCCTGTCTAGGCCTGTCAGTGCTGCAGAAGGTTCTGGACACAGCGGCGGAGAGGAACTGGCTGGTGACCTCGGTCAATGTGGAGACCATGACTGAGGCCTCTTTCCTGAAAGTGTTCCAGGATTTGGACAAGAGGAAGGAGGGCCAGATTATCATCGATTGTGAGACAGAGAGGCTCACTGGCATCCTTAAAAAGGTAAAGAGCTTTCCTTAGTTTTTTTAAATAAAAGGGGGTTATGTAATTACGTTGCAATATATAATGCAATTTCCGCATTATATGCACCAACACGCACCAACACAACACAACTAGGAATGTTAAATGATCCATGTACTTTCCTTTTGTACATATCAAGCTTATTATAAATGGAGTTAGACGCCTGCATGTTAAGTTTTAAAAGACTACAGCAGAAAAAAACCTTTCAACAAATTTCAAAACACAGAAGAACAAGAATGGGCATCTTTAAATTGGGTGAATAACAGAGAGACAGGAAGAGAAAGGGGTGGATATAAATGGAGAGTGGGGGTTGGTTGGCGGTCTGCTGTAGTGTTTAGTCTCCTGGAGCATCAAGGACCGGCAAGATAAATAAAGCAGCATTGGCATTTGGAGTCGGCAGTTCCGCTGTGATAGGATCATCACTTACTCAGCTCTGCGCGGTTAAAAGAAAAAGGCATCACATTTGACTGTTCGTTAAACCCTGTCCCCCACAGCCTAGAAACCATAACGAGGCATGGCAGGTGTGTCAAGCTTTGGATAACAGAGTCATCTTCTGGTGAGGATGCTGACTTTTTGCCTGAGACATGAAGCTTTAGCCTCAATCTTCAAACACAATATCATGCATGTAAGACCATGCAAGACCCGTCTTACCTGTTTAAAACGAGACGGCTTGACTAGGGGAAGCTTTTTCCAACCAACTCATTTAGCTGACTGTAGCTCAATTAGCTAGCTAGCTACAGCTAATAAAAGACAATACAGTTGTCTTTCAAGCTGGCTAAGTCGCCGATCTGCAGATAAAAATGAGCAGCCCGCCTCTGTCAGAAATCAAGTACCCATTGTTTCAAAAGTTACAAAAATGCTGAGTTACTGTGATTAAAAACCTTTTTCATAGCAGACACTTTGGCACGTTATAGGAGGAAAAGCACAGGTGTAACTGATAACAAGTGCATTCCATTCAGGTGAGCTAATTACAGGGCTCTGGTGTTTTGCATGCTGGCTCACTGGCATGGCTTACTGGGACACTTAATGGAACTCAGCCATTGATAAGAAAATGTATTTCACCTGTGTCCTCCTGCTATGACAAGTCAACATATCTGCTGTGAAAGAGGTGTTGTAACCTGCATATGTGCAAAGTGAATACAGAAAGCTTGACAGACTTGACAGCATTTGTATCCCCAGAAATATCCACACATTTGTCATATTTTGCTTGTAGGTGTCACTTGTATGATTTATGACTCTTCAGTCAGACAGTTTTCTGTTTCAGTACTTTTCATAAGAAGAAGATAGAAAAAAACACACACACATGTACTTTGATGTTCACAACACATAGTCCCCATCTATGTGGCTCCTCTCTGCGAGTGTTATTGATGGCCCCGTGTCTACAGTTAAGGTTATTGCATCAGTTCTCACCAGTTTACAGGAGCTGAGTCTAAGAAGTTCTCTATTCAGACGTCCACCATCAATCACCCACATCTGCTCCCTGCCTCCACACCGCCCTGCCTGGGCATCCAAACAGTGGCGAACGCATTCACATTGCCTCTGCCTGTTTGGCCCTTTAAACTCCCCCGTGTTCATCTCATTCATCTCATACAGTACACAGATTCTTCTACGATAATGTCACTGACAGTTTCCTGAGGGTGACGCCTCACATCAACTGAATGTTGATGTAGCCTCCTTAGAGAACATTCAGCGTGACAGAAGAACTACCTCGAAAACGTTTTAGTGCGTTCTGCAACAGAGAGATAACACAGTGACCCCTCCTCCTGGGGCTGAACTCTGAGTGACTCTTCAAATCTGCGTGTATAATTAAAACACTATTCACTTCTAAAACGTTTCCATTTGACGGTGCGCTGTGGCAGTAATGTGTGTCTTCCACTGGTGTTGGGTGTATTGGTGTCAGCGCTGCTGCCTGTCTCTCCTCGTTCCCTTCAGTTTTCCATGCCACAGGCTCGTCCGCAGGGCCCGCCTTGTACTAGGGTCACCATTAATAACAAATGCCACCTTCTGTCATAAACTACAGCATTATAAGACACACACACATTACACACGGACAAAAGAGTACACTCCCTAAAGTATATGCAAGTGAAAATGCTCACCGAGAGGGGGGCTAGCTAAAAATGTGTGAGGTCATGCATAGTGGCTGAACAGAGACAGTGGAATGAACCTCATGTTATCTGTCCTCAGGCTGGATGCTGCATGGCTTTGAATAAGTGCTGCCTACTTGGCCTTATTTCATGTGTCTGCCCAGTGTGCTGTGATGACACATTTACACACACACAATTGTTGTACAGTAGAGCAGGCTCTTTATTTAAGCATAGGCGAACTCGACAGTTGCCTTGAGTGCCACCAGCTAAGACAGGTATTATTTTTCATTTCATTTCAAACCACATTTGTATTCAAATGTCAGGGAAACTGATGTCCAGTGTTTCCATTTCATTCATAAATAAACCACTTCTGGCACTACACTACACACCTCTCACTGCCCTGACCCCGCCGGCAGTTATAGCGGGACAGCAGCACAGGCAGAAAAGAGATGCAGGCATGGGAGAGGGTCTTGCGCACAGTTCAACACTGACAGACTTCATTATATGTATTTTTGTTAGATAACGCTGGAGTTGGAGGTGAAATCTACAATATTGTAAGTTTTTTAGATATTAGATCAAAGATTAAATCAACGCTCCTGGGGGTTGACTATTGAAAACAGAAGAGGAGGAGGAGGGAAGCAAACATATTACGTGTTATATTTACAAAATGGTGATTTTATGACACCTAAAGGCCTCCAGGATACGACGTTCGATTTGTTTTGTGCAGTTCAGTTTCAGTAAATGTACATAAAATGCATTTCCTACTCCTTTTATTACCTTCTTTGACTGTTTTTCCTATTTTGATTTTTGTTTTTGTTTTTGTAATACAGTTTTTTTTATTTTTTTTATTGCTAAACAACACTGGGCACAACTGGAGCTGCATGTGCAAAACTCCAGTCTGCACTACCAACAGTCACCTGGTCTAAACAGCTGACATTGTCATCATCATCAACACAACTCTTAACGCACTTCTCAAAACAGGCTCAGCACCGCACATGCACTATGCACAATCCTCACTGAGATAACACACACTGAGATAACACACACACTGAGATAACACACACACTGTCACTGAGAGGAAAAACACTAGCATCAAACACCAAGACAGAAAATACTAACTTTCTCATCTTTACTGTTTGAACAATTTCAGTGACTTCACACTACTCAATACTTTCTTTAAAAGTATTGAGTAGGAGAGGAGAGGAAAGTAAATGGGAGAGGAGAGGACATGTTTTTATCCATGTTCTATAAGCTCCATTGTTGGGTTTGTTATATGGAGTCGGTTGATATGTGGGGTTATTACTAGTGTGTTAAAGCTGATCTATGTAAATTTACTAATCTTTTATTATATTAAATGTTAAGTGTTTAGTGCTTTTTCTCTGATGTATTGTCTGACCTGCACAAGGTGAAGTACTGTGCACTCTACCAGGTATACTGCTGAGACACCTCTCTGTCAAAACCCTTTTCCCTCTCTCACACACACACACACACACACATACACACACACACACACACACACACACACACACACACACACACACACACAAACCACCTGCCTGTTTTTGTATCACAGGCATTTTATTCTCTCTCTTCTGACCTTGTCTTTCAGATTGTCGAACAAGGCAAAAATGCAAAGAGCTACCACTACATCCTGGCTAACCTGGTAAGGAATATGTCTTCTTCTTCTTCTTCTACTTTTTCTTCTTCTTCTTCTCCTTCTCACTGCATCTATTTACCTATTTAGAATTCATTGAAATATTTTCACATACTGTACTTGTCAACAAACATCCAGCTTCATGAATGAATATTATTGTCATGAAATCTGGCTTTTAAAAGGATTCCGGATATTCTGTGCTTTATTGCCAGTTTAACAGACTTGCATGTGCCGAATAATTTCGCCTATCTGCTTTTATGTCTTTTATGTTCTCCCATTTCATTTTCTTCTTCAGCTACTTCGTATATTCTCCTGCTGGGCCATCAAACCCTCAGACATCACAGCAGCATAGTAGACTCACAGTAAAGCCCATTTGGGACACGTGTTACAATCAGAATTCTATGCAGACTTACAGTTACAGAAAAAGGTCAGGCAGTAAATGTATCTAAGCTTATGTCCGTTAGCTCTAATGGTCTGCTGCCATTTTCTCAATGCGAGAGGTGTGCAGGCTGCTTCAGCACTGTCCAGTCTCATTAAATGCAACCACATGAAGAGAAAATTGACATCAACCAAAGCTGTAGTAATAACAGCATTAATATGCAGCTGCTGGCAAACAATTTCTCACTGCTTGGATTTTTAGATTGGCTCAATCTCTTTCATCGGGCCAGTTTGTCAGATTTAATTTTGAATGATAAGGCTCTGACGGTAATAAGAGCTGATACGCAAAGTAGCCACATTCATTTATAAATTACCTTTTTTATTTATATCTCCTAACTTACTTTGTGTACATCTGCAGGTGTGTGTGTGTGTTTGTGTGTGTGTGTGTGTGTGTGTGTGTGTGTGTGTGTGTGTGTTTGTGTGTGTGTGGTATTCTAAAAAAACATAATCTAGCGATTGAGAAAATTGTTGGTTAAAATGTTGATGAAGTCTCTGTTAGAAAAAAAACTCCATATCCAGTGGTAGTAAAGGCTAGTTTCTATAGTAACCGCTTCAGGTCAGAAGAATCAAGATAAGTTATGCAGTTTCTCTGTCTTTATCACGTGAATATATGTGCATAAGCAGCTGTTTATATCAATTTTTAAATTTGGTGCTGGCATGCCAAGAAATGTAGGACCAGTTTTTCCCCTCTTTATGTGGGCCTGAGTGATGTTAGCGGGTGGTGTACCATGGTGCTGGCCCATGTGCATCAATGTCCTAATGTGTAACAGGAGGAGCAGAGCAAAGTGTGGGTGGGAAGAAGGGAGCCGAGGCTTCACGTATCGGTTTATTAGTTCTACTCTCCAGTCTAGCGGAATACAAGCCACTGGGTTTGAAAGCCCACCTACTGATATGTGATGTGTGTGTGGGTGTGTGTTTGTGTGTGATGCCTAGCAATAGAGAAAATGTTGGTTAAAAAGTTGATCAAATATCCGTCAGAAAAAACCCTTCCAACTCCAGTGGTAGTAAAGGCTAGTTTCTATAGTAACCTCTTCAGCTCACTGCACTGCATTAGCTCATACATGAAGCAGAAAAAATACACTAGTCTCTCTGCTCAGCTGAGAAATATGGACACCTGGCAGCAACACACACACAGGTACATTAGGGAGACAGTGGTGTGAGGAGGGGGGGGACTTAACACCGCCCCCCTTTGTTGCTTGCTTTTGTCTCCTTTAGCTTGAGCTAGCCTTTTAGTTTGTACCTGTGACAACGTCTGACACCAGAAGGGCATGAAACTATCTGAAATGCATCCTGGTAAACAGCCAGCCACTTCCTTTTGGCTTCATTTCTATTTACCATGTGGATGTGACGATCAGAGAAAGTAATCAAGTGAGAGTTGGAGATAGACATATGGCCTCAGAGTAGAACGAGAAACAATACCTTTTCTTTTTATCAGTCAAAACGTTGCTCTTAAATCTCAGACAAATCACTGACAAGTCTTTTCTCCCACTCCCCTGCTTGGTCTATACTCCCACCCATTCCCACTTGTCTGTCTCTTCTCTCCCCCCCCCCCCCACACCACCACGCTGATAGGCAGCCTGCTGAGAGACCGAATGTGCCTTTCTTACCGCTCTGAAAAACAGCCTCCTCCACATAATAGTCAGGGGGGGAAATAGATGTAGGCGCTACCATTACAGTGAAATGCTTCCTTCTCCATTCTGTTCTGCCTGAGGCACCCCCTTGCATTGTTCCCCTTAGCCTAGGAGGTTTTGATCCTGCCATTGTAAACATTAGCCTATGAGGACTTAGTCTATCAGAGATTAGCTCCGGACTGAACACAGACATGAAATTAGTTTTTTTTTCTTCTCTCGCACCCCTCAGGAAAGACTAAGATGAAGTATGCTCAGTGGGACGACCTCTCTAAGTGAAAAAGGATGTGTTTCATAATGCTATTAACCCTTGCACTTTTGATGGTACAATTAAAAACAGTAACTACCTGTACACTGTAGTGCATTCTGCAGAATTACCCTCTAATACCAGGTGCACACTAGACCCCTGGATCCCAACCTTTTGGGGCAGGCAGACTGAAGCAGGGGATTTTACATTTATGACCAAATCAATTTTTTTTTCCTTTTTAATTTACGTGTTTAAGAAATGCACAAGAAATAAAAGCTAAAGTCAAAAGAATGTTCGCCAAATGAAGCAGCAAAAATATGCTTTTATTCTGATACTCTATCCTGTGGTTCCTATTCTTCAGTGGTTCACTTCCTCGGGGTTGGGACTTCCCAAGGGTTAAAATCTGAGGGGTCACAAGATGGTTAAATAGATTCACAAAAAATATATATTATATATATATATATAATATATAACACATTTCTCTCACAAAATGATGTTTATTTCTGCTAAAGGGCTGTGCACATTCATTTGGTTAAGGAGTCAAAAAGGCCAAAAAGGTTTGGAACAACTGATCTAGGGACCCCTCCAATTTGCTATTGTCATTCCAGCAAGTTCCATTCAATGTCCCCTGCCAGGAATTTCACTAAATTCATCTGAGGACTCTGCACTGCTTTGTGTGCAGTTAGTTTAATTGTGCATGTGAAAGAAATAGCAATTTTTTTACCTATACACATATCTCTTTTTCAATATGTATGTCTCAGTTCACCTCTTTCCCTGTCCACTTCCTGTCTCAGGGCTTCCTGGACATCGACCTGACAGACCTGAGGAAAGGTGGGGCGAATATCACCGGCTTTCAGCTCGTCAACAACTCTGAGCCGGCCGTCAGCCGCGTCGTCCAGCAGTGGATGGAGTTCGACAACAAAGACTCCAAAGTGCCCAAGAGTGGACTCAAAGTACTACTGCTTTTCTCTCTGATCTGTCCTTCTTCTTTTTGTCTTCTATCTTTGAAGCGTTAATAAAAGAAGTTTTAAGGCAGCACAGGATGTGACAAGATGCTACGTTTGAAGTAACACAAACTAAATCATAATCAGGCCATCTTTCTCAGAAGGTGTGATTAGATTTTGTTTTCTTTCTTTCTTTTGTTTTTTTGTGACTTTCACCAGCATACTGCAAAAAGCTATGAGGAAAATAAAAGGAAAGGAAAGGGTTTCTACTAAACTTGTTGGACAGAGAACCCTTGATCCTGTCCGAGTGTGGTGATTCAGATCTGGGATTTCTGCTATTTCATTATTATTATTGATTTCAAACCAAAACAACTGTCCAACCAGCTAAGATAGAAGATTGATTCCAAATCCAAATATCTGAATTTTTACAGGGTCAAGCTGTAAACTGATAATTAGGGTAAAAATATATTATCCTTGGGAGTAAACACAAAGCTGAGGAGGGCTTTTGCTGCCATGCCTCTCTTTAGCCAATAAGTTACAGTTTAATCCTTTTGCTTTCTCTTTTCAGTACACAGGCGCTCTAACATATGACGGGGTAAAAGTCATGTCCACGGCCTTCCAGAATTTAAGGAGACAGAGGATAGACATCTCTCGCAGGGGCAACGCTGGAGAGTGTCTTGCCAACCCACCAGCTCCCTGGGGACAGGGCATAGACATCCAGAGAGCCTTGCAGCAGGTATGTGCGCATGCATAGGAACATGCTAATGTGTGCACACGCATGCACATACATAGAACCTCGAACTGACACACACTAGTGCAAATTCTTGAGTGGCACGTTGGCTAACGGCACCTGAGTTGGGGCTGGCTGAACAAATTAGGTCTCATTCTGTCGTGTAAAGTTCACATTAAGTCGTACGAGAGCTGTGCAGTATCAAATGTGACATCACGGCTAGTCAACAAATCCTGCAGGCAATAACATTCAGCTGTGATCATCATGCAATATGACATCAGCAATTGAGTTTAGAATTGTACATTTTGGCATTGTAAATAGCAATGTTGGACTGGCCTTGAGACTTCCCAGTGTCTCATTGAGACACTCATGCTTGAAGCAGCATCTATATCAAGGACAATTGTTTACAGCTTTTTACAATCCCTTTGGCACTAATTTCAGAACCTTGACATCATTTTTTAAAACAACAACTCACAAGCAATGATCAAGTGCACATTTTTTCAAAACTCAAACACTTACTTTTTTATAGCTTAGATACAATACACATAAACCAAAGATTCCAATTCTGCCAACTCGTTACTGGTGATTGAGATATTTACTTTATATATACTGTATATCTAAGGTGTGCATATATACTCATACCACATTATTGGCCGTGCCCGAAGGTTCTTTCCAAGATGTTTGGCTAATAAAAACATCCATCGTGATGTAGAGGAGAACCTGTGGCCAAATCCACATGACAGGGTTGATGAAGATGTAAAAGAACAGCATTCACTTCTTTGTTTTGCTTTTTACAATACAAGCAAGTTGAAGAACACTGTATTTCATGGTTTACAGAACTGTCTTTTCTATTTCCTAGCTAATTATTTAGCTTTGATTCAAACTAACCTATGTTGTGATTGTACTGTAATACATTTCAGGATGTGGTCAGTGACTCCACTCTGTCTGTAGTACTCGCTCTACTACTGCAGTGCTTTACTTTTAAGGATGTGTTTTCAGTGCTATAATGAAACATGTATCACCTATTTTGTACTACAATATTTAATGATTGTACTAACAATGACTAGCTTGTGTGTGGCTGATCTAAAGTAACGTTTCAATGATCTTTCACAATAAATTAGTTTTATGAACCGATGATTGAGCAAGTGTAAGATTTCTTTAAAGATATGAATGTTCAATACGATGTCTGAACATCTGACAGCCTGTCTTACAGGTGATAACCAAAATGACGTCAAGGTTCTGACATTTGTAGCAAAGTGATTGTAAAAAAAAAAAAAAACTGTGATTAGATTGAAAATGGGATTAAAAAAAAAAGTAACTGCAGAAATAGAGTAGCCAATTAAAAATACAATTAAAATTCCAATATGTAATGTTTGTAGCCTGGAAGACCATTCACATTAAGTATGGAGGTATAATAAATGCACTGTTTTGAGGGCACATTTGTAATTTCATTTGAGTGCGTGTGCGTGTGCGTGTGCGTGTGCGTGTGCGTTTGTGTGCGTGTGCGTGTGTGTGTGTGTGTGTGTGTGCGTGTGCGTGTGCGTGTGCGTGTGTGTGTGTGTGTGTGTGTGTACGCAGCCCGAGGCTCTGTCTGCAGAGTGGCTGTGCAGAGGCCTGCTCAGTGTCAATCTAGCCATCTGCCTGTGGATGGACTGGAGATGGAAGCCGTGTTCGCTCAATTAACTCCATCACACAGCCAAGACAAACACATTGCGCTGTACACATACACGCACACCGTCTGTCATTCATGTCCGCTGGGACCAGGCACAGTGGACTTTCACAAATGAATACTACATAAACACATGCACGATTGCTTAACATGCATCGCGTGTAAGCGTGACAAGTAAATGCTTGCTGTCAGCGCAGACATGAAGATATAGGACTGCATGAATATCATGCTTCGTGGCAGCCATTGTTTACCCATGAGCTGGGCAATTCTTACCCTTTCAATGACTTATGTATAACTCCATTACAGGTCCGTATAGATGGATTGACTGGTCACATTCAGTTCAATGAGAAAGGCCGCAGAACCAACTACACTGTTAGCATCATGGAACTGGCCCCCTCTGGACCAAAGAAGGTAAGTCTGGAGCGTGAGGCCCCAGTTAATGAGATGCATTTTGCTCAAGGACCAATTAAAAAGTGAGAGTAGCAATTTATAATGATTATATTATTCATTTTTATGTATACTTTGAGCATGTAAAGTGCATCAGAAACAAGGATTTATCCTCCATCCTTTGAGAAAATTGCTGCATTTTACCCGCTGATGCTTTTCTGCAAAAATGTGTGCAACTTTTATTTCTAGTTCATTGTCTTGCTGTGCAAAATCGGTAATAACCCCTGTAACACTTAATGTTTGAAATCAGCAACGATGTAATATTGTTTATAATATACCGTGTCAATATATCAGTAGGAGTGATACAATTGGAAAATGTCTGAAAATGGAAATAAAACAAAACCAGAGTGAAAAAAATCATGTTGCTGGTGGACAGGGTACACCAGAAATCTTTAAATAAGAACAATTTATGTGTTTACATGTTTTTTTTTAAAGTCACCCAAAAAGTGTCAGACTGTATATGCTAACCTTAGTTTCAAATGTCTTGAAAAAAGATTAGGTCAATAGGTTTTGTAAAGAATTGGACTAATAAGATTGAATGATTTTCAGTGATCTTTCCGCTCTAAGTCCAAAATGTCACTTTTAACATTTTTGACATTTTGACATTCTCCTCTTCATAGGTTGGCTACTGGAATGAAGATGAAAAGTACGTGACTACCGCCAGCTTCGTGAGAGGCAGCAACGAGACATCCGGCCTGCAGAACAGAACGTACATAGTCACCACTATCTTGGTAAGTAAAATAGAAGAGGTGAGAAGTGATGGGTGAGACCGAGATGGAGAATAGAAGGAAAACGTTTTTTTTTCTTCTATTATGATAGCGTTCCTAAAAGTTCAGCCGCCTGAAAGAATTCAGCAGACATCAGTGATTGTATCTCGCTCCCTTCCTTCCCTTACCAGCTCTATTCTGCTAACTTCTTTCTGTCTGACTCGTACCTGTTCGGAATCCTAATCACAATCACATCATTTGGCAACTTACTGACTCGCAGAGTTCCACTCTACATATTTAAGAAATGCTTAAAAAAGCAGTCTCACATTTAATGTTAGGAGACAAAGTGGGAATTCATCAATGTGGTAGTAGTTATACAATACTAAATAGCACTGGAGAACAACATGTTCTTCATTTCTTGTCATGCCGTGTTATTTATTTCTCCATCAGGCTGTTAAACACGACTTGGTCAGGTGGTGTTCAGTATCCTGGCTTACATTACACAGATGGAGCTGCCGGGGTCTGTGAATCAGGTTGGATTTGAGAATAAGGCGGCAAAGATTCAATCTGACCAGCTCTTATCTAGGTTGTTAGGACATTTTTGCTCAAAAGAAGGGGACATAGCTTGCAACACCTGGCTCATATGCTGTACAGTAGGGTATAATAACGATCGTAGTATATCTTTGCAGGTACACGATGTTCTCAGTGTGTATGTTGTGTTGAAAATGTAATATCAGAGGATAGTTTGTGTCTGTGGATACCTGGAGCTCAGTGCTGGTTCTCTTTTGAACTCGTGGTATTTATTTTTAGTGAAAATGTCTTTTATCTCTGTAAATCACTCCCACCATGTTATTTTGCTGGACTTGCTATCCAATGCATGGATGAAATGTGTAATACATGGCAATGTGTGTAAAGCTGATCTCCACTATGAAGGTTAATGGGATAAAGCATTTCAACTGTGTGATTCCTTTAAGAGAAAAAAACAGCCCATCATATAAAGGCTTGGTGGAGGTAATGAAGCAGAGAGACAACATAAAATAATTGAAAAGAAACTTGAATATGTGCAATATTTTTCTAGAGGCAAGCTTTCAGTGAGGGACCCTGTAGCATCGGCAAGAAACAGCTGAACACAGCAATATAGAGTGACACTGCATTCATGTAATATAATATGTAAATACAAGAACCGTGTGGGAAATTTGTTCACTTTAGCGTCTTAGTTGATGTCTTGTTCAAGGTAAAGAAAAAAATGATATTATAACAAGGGCTACTTTCATATAATTAATAAATAGCAACCAGTTTAAAATGAAGTTAAATGAACACATTAGGAAAACAACAGTTGATATTCATGAAGGCGTATTTGAGTGTTTCTAACAGGACTCTGGCGATATTAGACAAAAGTTGGCAGCTGATGTAATACATTGGGTACATTGTGTAAAACTCAACATGTAGTCTTTCGACTTCTAATTAAAAAAAAGTGAAGATCCTCACGAAGCTTGCAGTCTCCCAAGGGAACGGACCTAAAATAAGTCTCTCAGACATAATCTCCTATCAGTGTCCCTTCTTCCAGGAAGATAAATTGGTTCTCTGTCTTGGAACGTAAGAGAAGAGATAACGTGTGAACAGTTATTGGGCTGCGGGGTAGCCATAGAGTTTTTTTTACGTTCTAACTTTTGTGTTCGCTGATTCGTTGCTTCGGGGAGTGTGCTGTTTTGCCTCTGTGAAGGTGTCACTTTGTGCATTCCCACAATCCCTACTGTCCCATTCTCTGCACAAAGACCAGACCGGGGTTTAAAGGAGGTCTGTGGAGTGAAGCAGAGCATGTCTAATGGAGCACTGGAGCTAAGATTTAGTGTTTGCATGCTAGGAGATTTTTTTTTTAATGGCATACTGGCTAGCTGCACAGCCATTAAACAAATGGAGTTGTTTTAGCAAGAAATGGTAGCATTCAAGAGTAAATTTATGTCATTTTTGCTATTCCCTTGGGGTCTGTTTGAATTGGTCTAAGAGGAGTAAAATAAGTTTATTTTAACAATTTCACCAACGGCAAAATTAATCAAACATACACTATGCGTTTATATGCATTTTGTTGTATTTGTTGTATTATTTCTGTGTGTGCTTCCATTTGTACCCAAAAAGTGTGTTTGATATGGGTTCTTGTCTGGTTTATATTTAACTTGGTGGAGTGACAGCACATCTCCGTGGAACTGTTTGATGTCAATGAGACTGAATCCTGGAGGTCCTTCTGTATGCCATGGCATGCCTGTTTGTGCCAGAGTGTGTGTCTGTGTTCAAACGTGTGTGTGTCTCTGTCTTTGTCTACGACTGCAAGGGCATACCCTGTCGAAGTGCTTCACGCCAGACCTTTCTCACCACTGTCTCCCTGGGGTGCCATTTCTCTACCAGTGGGCCTCGGCTTGCCATGTGTAACAATGATTACCTTCACCTCAACCATAAAGAGCAGGGGAA
This sequence comes from Etheostoma cragini, assembly GCF_013103735.1. Taxonomy (NCBI): domain Eukaryota; kingdom Metazoa; phylum Chordata; class Actinopteri; order Perciformes; family Percidae; genus Etheostoma; species Etheostoma cragini. The sequence continues at coordinate 439,875 of NC_048416.1, forward strand.
CCCAGATCCCTGTAACACACAGAGGACCCTCCAGCCCCACATTTCTACATCCTGATGAAATATGATGGGAGGATTTGCTCCGCTCCGCTCAGCACAGCCTTAGCTAAAAACAGGCACACACAACAACTTGTGGGAATTAAAGCCCTCCAAGTGCTGGTGGACGGTTCAGACTGAATTGACTAAAATTCTATGAGAAATACACGTTTCTTAAAGAATAGTGGGGTCCCAGGTGTTATGTCAACTGTAATTTGTCCGGACACCAATCAGTGTGAAATGTATAAATGTCAATACGATATAACAAGAAGAACAACCTGGCACCAGAGCAGAGGGCAGCAATGTCTGCTTCCCCATTTACACGGCTCAAATATAGACACCCATGCACACACACATATAGTTCTTCTTTTCAGATCCAATGTCTTCTCAGCTTTAAAAAGTCAGTCGAGTTCCTCCACTTCTTTGTGACCTTTGTTTTGTTATCAATGTGGCAATGCTGTCCTAATGATCACACTAAGGCACCTTTTGTATTATAATTACATGCCATACCTTTAAGGAACAAAGCCAAAATTATACCTTGTAATTTCATATAATTATATTTTAATTCAAACCTTTCATAGAGAGATGTTTTTGCAAAGCCTTAGCTAAGCAGGAGATAAAAAGATAAGATATGCACTGAAGCATAAAATGAAACCATAATATCCTTTCCCATATTATTAAATAGTAATATAAAACTTAACTACATGGTAAAGCATTATTATCATCCATAATGCTGTCTCTGGCTTAATTAGTTTAACAAATTGTCCTGCTGTAAAAGTTATGGTACAGTCACAATAGCTTGAAATTTGTAATTTTTTCAGAAGCTGTTTCTGTATATTATTTCTGACATCGGGTGTAATTGAATTAAAATACTATAGCTCATTGCATGGTTGCACTTTCATCCAACAGGAGTCTCCATATGTGATGCTGAAGAAGAACCACGAGCAGCTTGCAGGAAATGACAAGTACGAGGGCTACATTGTCGAGCTGGCTGCAGAAATAGCCAAACATGTGGGCTACCAGTACAAACTGAAGGTTGTTTCAGATGGCAAATATGGAGCCAGAGATCCCGAAACCAAGATGTGGAACGGCATGGTGGGGGAACTGGTTTATGGGGTGAGAGAACAGAGTTTTGTTTTGAATTATTATTTTCCATTTAAAGAGGTACAACATATAACATACTACTTAACTGCTAATACAAGTTGAATATCCAATGCTAGTGTCAAGACAGTTTGCCATGTTAACATGCTAAAATGTGCAATCAGCACTGAGCACCAAATACACTAACAGACCGACATTGCCATTCCTTAAATTCTTTACAATAGGTGTTATGATGAAGACAATTATGCGCTTTTTATCATTATCAACCACATACTACAGAACAGAAAGAGCCTGTGTATTTGTCTCTACATGCTTGCCTGCCTCCGTGTCCCTCCTTCAGAAAGCAGATGTGGCTGTGGCTCCTCTGACTATCACCCTGGTCCGTGAAGAAGTGATCGACTTCTCCAAGCCCTTCATGTCCCTTGGTATCTCCATTATGATTAAGAAACCCACCAAATCCAAACCTGGCGTGTTTTCATTCCTGGACCCGCTGGCGTACGAGATCTGGATGTGCATTGTGTTTGCCTACATTGGCGTCAGTGTTGTCCTGTTCCTTGTCAGTCGATTCAGCCCGTATGAGTGGCACGCTGAAGACTACGAGGAGGGCGGTGAGCCGCAGTCTCCCAACCAAGCATCAGCCTCCAACGGGGCAATGCAGCAGGGCCAGACACCAACGCAACAGAACACCAACCAGCAGAGTCCTGAGCAGACCAATGAGTTTGGCATTTTCAACTCCCTCTGGTTCTCACTGGGGGCCTTCATGCAGCAGGGCTGCGACATCTCACCACGGTAAGAAACCCAGGCCACAAAGGTTGATGTATTGCATCCACAGTGCTTTGAGTCTTGCTTTTGTTTGTTGGTACACAAAGAAACACTAAGCGCCACCTACGTACAATATATTTGGGTCTGCCACACCAACGCTTCAACAGGCTGTGTTGATTTCTTGTTCAGCTCAGTTGGGCTTTGAGATTTTGTTCTTTGCCAGTCCTTGTCACACAGAGCAACGATAAAAGTTTGATGAAGAGCAGCAGAGGGAGTTTATGATGGGGTCATGAGTATTTGATTTTCATTCTCCCTTTTCCAAATGCTTCCTGTGGTGGTTTAAACATGCCATGGACTTCTGGGACAGTTAAAACCTGTTGTTGTTAGCTTCCTCCAATGTTCTCAAATGTTCAAATGCTAATTAGTCCGTTGTCTGTGTATTGATCAACCTGTGGGGGAAGTTAAATATCAGACCCTTTGGAGATTGTCATGAAGGATCCTGGCTTGAGTATTGAGTGCTATGTGTTTGCTTCCCCTCGAGTGCTCTCAGGAGCTGTGGTATAAAACCCTTCTCAAAAGGTCACCAATTAAAAATCTCATTAAGTGTCTGAAATTAGAGACACTGAGGTCGACTTTCTGAGCTTTCCAGAGGGACTAGCAGGAGGAGATGAGAAGATAATGTCAGTATTATCACTGTTAGCTCTGAACCAGCAGAGACAGGTTAGGTCACAGATAGACACATATTTTCTTGTCTCTTTAAACATTAATCTACATACATTATGCAATGTGGTGGTGCACATATGCATAATACATCTATACTGTAGTAACTATACTGTGAGGATGGATTGGCCGATGCATGAATAGATACCATTTATTTGTAAGTTAGAAAAAACAATCCCTGTGTTTTCTAAGCTGATCAGTGACTGTGAACCAGAGACATGTTGTGTTGCTGGCCCTGGTCTGAACATGAGTATCTGTTTTTAGGGGAGTTACTGCCAGCCTACCCTAATTGTATGGCTGAAGGGTAGATATTAAAGCAATGTGCAATAGTCCATTTTTTATCTTGGCTTCCTTTTTGCAAATGTGTTATTAGTGTAACAAAATGTATTTTTTGCTTTGCTCTTAACTCTTCACAAGTTAAAAAAAGAGAAAATGTCTGCACCAACAGTCCTGCATGCTGCAGGTGCTCAGCAGTACATGATGTAGGTACTGGATCCATACTCCCGCGGGCCCTCACCTGACATTTACCATTTTCTGCCTGGAGACTGTGCTTCATGCAGGATGAAGCCTATTGTTCGTGTGTTCTTCTTTTATAGCCAGAAAATGCATCTTCAATAACTATTGATTTCCTTGTACGCCTCAGAGGAAGAGAATGTCACTATGCATCCGCAAACTGTCCATTCGCTGTGGTCTCTCTTTTTTATGCACACACACACATTTTTTCTGAGTGTGTGCATTTGTGTGTATGGCTCTGTATGTGTGCTTGACCACACATTGGTTCACGCGTATTTGCACAAAATTTGCATTTATTTTGCTTGGGGGGTAGCTGTGCTGATGCAAGAAGTTTAACTGACTGTTTAAGAGGACAAAACAGATTGTTTCTTTGCTTGCAGCAATTCTGCTGATGCCACCTTTAACTGCAATTAACCAGATTCAAGACATTCTATTTTTGTTTTCCAGTTGTAAAAACTGAAACAAGACTGTTCTGTTTCTGATAAAGAGAGATTCGACATAGTAGCAATACAAATTGAGCGTTGAGTTTTATTTGCCTAGTAACAGGAATCATTTTGTCCTTCATGTTCTCTTTTAAATAGGTTTCCGTTAGAACAAAGGATGTCATCAGAGAGGGTGGCAGCGTTAGGGCCTCCTATCCTCCAAGGACTTGAGTCAAATGTCTTCTGTTTCTTAAAATGTCCTTCCAAGCCGACTCTCACTGTCAATTTTTAGTTCTTTAAAAGAAGAAAGAAAGAAAATGCCAGAAGTCGGTTAGCGTGTGCAGCGGTCCGTCGTGAGGCGATCAGCATGGTGGAGTTCGCTTGGTGTGTTAAAAACTAACACAGTGAATGTTTCACCCCACTGAGTACTGCCCTGAAGGAAACATCTTCTCCTTGAATATTTGGGTGACCTAGTTGCTCTAGTTAGCACAGCCTGTATTCACGCACAGAGGTGTGTGTTGATCTCCTAAAGCTTCAAGAGCTCCTCTGCAGGATTTTAAGGACGTGGATTGTTATTGCTTGTGTTTTGTCAGATGAAAGCAATAGTACTCGTAACCGCGCACACTCTGTTGCCAGGGTTTCACCAGAACACCGTTGCATTTGGGGTTTGGAGATTTTGAGAGAATTCATTTTTTATTTGGAGAGGCTTTTGTGAAAAAAAGGTTGTTCTTACATGCACGTGGGCATATGCTCATTTCTTTTTGATCTGTTTTTGTACTAAGATCATTTACATATTGTATTTGTGCACTTTTTTTAAGCTATGGTGCGTAGTTTTTGTCTCCCCATGTGGAATTTTAATTAATAACAACACTGTCAGTGCGTCCACATGACAAGGGCCTTCGTTGATTGTGCACCACCCCCACCCCTCCTCCACGCAGCTGCTAGTTAACCCATCAAATCAAGATGACATGAAGGATTAAGAAGAGGAAAATATCTTGTTAATTTGATGTCCTATTGGTCTCCAAAGTTGGACACTGCTGTTGTCCTTTCTTAGTGGTGATGTAAACCGCACCACTCGTGCTGCTGGCTGCGAAAGTCGCCGGTCTACACCATGGTCTAAACATAGTCCCACGGAGAAATCCAGAGAGCGCTGTGTGGAGCTAATAGTCTAACTTAGCTTTGTAGTAACTCATTTGGCAACGGCTTGAATGTAACGGACGTTCGTTAATATAAAGAAGTTGCGCAATGTTCCTTTAATTAAATTCATTATAATTCCAGGTATGTAAGGTGCCTTTTTGTATAACCTAATCCGATGTAAAAAAAAATAATTTGGGGTTATTTCCTTCATCTATGTCTCCTTTTTACTGGATTTCTGTTTTACTGTTACATCTAAGAAACAAAAGCTCAACTACAACACGTGGGATTTTATTTATTTTACACTAACAAAAGATTCTCAGAACATCAGCATTACCTCACATCGTTTACAGTTGTGATAGAAGTATTCAGATTACACTGCAGAACCTTTGATATTGATATTGCCCTTATAGTTTCAGAGTGTAATTAGTTTATACACCGCTTTTGTAAAGACAGGTGGACAGGTGCATTTGTTATGATTACTTTACATATGATAAAAACCTAATGAGTCAACAACTTTGCTAACACAGCCAAAGATCAAGCAAGACATGGCCAGCCAGCTGACATTACTAGCCCAGCAGCGAGAGGGCCAGCTCCCCGTCTGTCCTGCAGCCTTTTATTCTGCAGAGCTCCTGCCAGTGGATAAAAGGCAGTTCGGTTGCTTGCTCAATCTCTTTATTCTCTTATTGGTTCATTGATGTATTAATCATGTGATTATTTATTTCATATCTAATATTTTTTTATCAATTCATTGTGGCTTAATACTATCAACTGCTGATCGTTTAATACAGTCTTATTGGTATAAAATATTAAATATCAAAAACCTGTAAAAGACATTCCGTTTCAGAACAAACAGACATTTCTGAGCAGGTGCTTGTAACTGCCCGACACTGTGCCTTTGTCACTAATCGGCGAGGACAGAATGTTCTAGATGTGCATTCAGCTCAGAGCACCTTACTCTTTATGCTTCTCCATTCAATCAGAGACAAAAGGCCAAGCAACAACACTGATGATCCACTCTGTCCTGGATTAATCAGTAGGCGTGTTTCATTTCCCTGTGTGTGTGTGTGTGTCTGTGGGGGCCCCCCCATTCTATTAAAAGCAAGCACTTATTGTCATTATCGTGGTCTGCTGTCTTGCAGTATTGTGTTGGTCTGAAGGTATCTCTTTGTTTACAGGCAGATGTGTGTGTGTGTGTGTGTGTGTGTGTGTGTGTGTGTGTGTGTGTGTGTGTGTGTGTGTGTGTGTGTTTGTACGTGCGTGCATGTGCTCATATACTGTACATGTAGTCTGTGTATACATGTTTTTAGGCATGTATTCATACATTGATGTGTACAGTACTAAGTGTGTGTATTAGCCACCCTGCTTCCTCTGCTATTTCTTCTCTGTAAGATCTTGTTTACTGTGCTCTTTCTAAATGTCAGCACTGTCACTCAGGCCCTCCAATAAGCCCCAGTCCGTGCTGTTGGGCCCTCCCTGTGTTTATCGCTGCAGACAGGTGGACTCTGAGAGTGATCCCCCCCACACCACTCCATCTATCCATCCCTCCTCCCATTTACTTCCTCTCCTATCACCACTTTTCAGGCTTCCTCTCATCTGCTCTGCTTGCCGTCCTTTATAGCCTCTTGCAGCGGTTGGGTTTGGTTAAAAATGAATCTCATATCTTGGTTTTGCTGGTGCTTCCGGTTTCTCCTGAACCCCCTCAAACACTGGAAGATTTAATTTGTGACTGTGATTTTACCTTTTTCATGGGAATGACAGTATGCTTGTCTTTTGTTTGGCTTTGGTAAGTTGTACAGTAGTGATTTCATGCATCTTCTTGGTTCAGAATTAGAAATGCTCTATCACATCTGGACACATTTTAAAGCCTATTCTGATGCCTTAAAATTATTGGAGCATGGGCTCGGAGTATATAAGATCGTGCAATATATAAAGAAGATGTTTTGCCCTAATGAATTAAGATATGTATTTTCTTCTTCATTGCTGCTGGAAGCACCAATAGGATGATTTTACTGTGAAGCAGTTGTAGGACAAAAGATGGTGTAAATCCAGGTGTATTAAACAATGCAGGTGATGAATTTACTTATCAAACAGTATCAACAAATCACAGCAAAGGGTAGCCAATCAGAAAACAGGTTTCTGTTGGAGGCAAGAGAGTACAAAAGTAGGAAAAGCAGCAGCATAAACATTCAGCAGGAGCAGTATTATACTTGACCTTGTGGATTTGAACTTGGCTTGAGTTTGTGTGTAAAGCTTGCCAGGTGGGAGCACTGTCAGAAAGAGAACTTGAGTAAAAGGCGTGGGTTCATGATGTTCCTCCTGTAAATGTGTTTTGAGATGTTTATGTCTGTGACTGTGTGTGTGCATGTGCGTGTGTGCATGTGCGCGTGTGTGTGTGCGTGTGTGTGTGCGTGTGTGTGTGTTTGTGTGTGTGTGTCAGATGGCCCTGTGGCTCCTCAGTGCCTGTGTTGCTCTCGTTACAAGATTGTAGACTGAAATAAATCTGCTCTGTCACTCACACCCCGCCTGCCACAACAGCAATTTCTCAGCCGGGCGGTCAGAATCATCCAATAATGGATTGAGTGTGGACTGTATTATGGTAACCCGGCTGAGCTTTTTGTCATACAATGATGCTTGTTGTGTAATTTCTCTCAATATTGGCTTGTAATAATTCTATTCTGAACCGACTCGGTTTTTAAAACTGTGATGTTTAAAATGTCAGAGTGTCCCTGAACACACCACCATGGACAGGTTTCAAAATAGTAGAAAACATATAGAAAAATAGAATATATAGAAATATAGAAAAACATGAAAATGTACACTGTGGGAGAGTGTCTATCACAAACCACTTTATAAATTCTTTTCAACTTGATCCTCATAGTGTAGTCAAAGGAATGAAAAGTACTGGCTGTTTGAGGCAGAAATCAAACAAATACCAGAATTGGAAGTAGATTGAGACCTCCTCCCATCAGACGAGCACATGCATATGCACCGGCTACATACATAAACTGCATTTCGTTGCCTTGTACCTGTGTAATGACAATAAAGTTGAATCTAATCTATTCTAATACGTCGACTGTACGAGTACCAGTCATTAATTTCATGCCTATGCCGTTATATAGTGAGATTCTATGAGACTCGTCACCCTGTATTCTTTGTTAAGCCCTTGGAGATGACATACTGTGATTGCAGGCTCCAGGTTATGTTCAGCAGAGGTCTAAACTACCAGCTTGTGTGCTGCATTTACGATTTCTCTCACCCTGCCTCTGGCGTCTCAGCCTCTGGTCATCGTAGCAAGCTGCTGCCATCCAGACAAGGAGGCACCATAGGCGGTGTGAGAAACCAACGTAAACGTGGCAATGAGCTCGGCTAAAGGTTAACCCAAGGTTCTCCCAACTGTGTTCAATACAATAAACTGGATTGCATTTTCTAACCTAACCCTAACCCAGTTCTTCATAGTGTGAGTAGATGGATGACAGTAAAGTCTCTCTTATCTAATAGTTTAGTCTGAATTAGCTGGAGCCGTGAGCCTTTGGCTAGGGTTTGCAGAACTTTTACGTGCATCTGCATTTGTAGAACAGCCTATAGGAACAGCCTATAGGAACAGCCTATAGGAACGCTCTCTCTCTCTCTCTCTCTCTCTCTCTCTCTCTCTCTCTCTCTCTCTCTCTCTCTCTCTCTCTTGCTGATATGACCTGTGAATGGCCAAAGTCTCCCGTCATTGGCAAGATTTTCTACAGCCTGAAAACAGAGCAAAGAGGAGGTGGAGAAGTGTTGTCTTCTCTCAGACCATTTGAAGTACAATATGTTGAAAGATTATTATGGAATAATTGCCCAACAATGCCAAAAATAAACTGCCTGCCGTAGGGCCTAAAATATGCAAAATTATGCATATTGTCTCGTAAGAATTAACTTGGCACAGCCATTGCTGATACTATTTTGATTCCATTGGGTTGCACTGTGGATGGTTCTCTTCCTTTAACTCACATTTTACATAGCACACTGTATTTTACATTTCTATGGAAAATACTTCCTTCCATGTGTCTGTATAAAGCAGCCAAACTTTATGAAATCATAAATAGTGGTCTTGTCTGGTACAGTTTGTTGCATGAGCCAATGTCAGAGGCTGTTCAGTTGCTAATCAGGCCCCGGGGAAGAGAGGGAATTATTGATCTTATCGTATTATGTATCACTTTGCGTTATTGTTGTTTTTATTATCATTAAGAGCAATAAATTAGATTGTGTTACAAGCCATTGAGTTACATAATTGTGGTGTTAGTGAATTGCGTCAAAGCAGTTGGGGAAGACGTGGTAGGGGAAATGATTTATTCATAAAGAAATGGTTCAGTTTAGTTCACGGCATCACTTATGTTTTATTTGTCTAGACATTGCATGAAGGCAATATTTGATTATACATGCATGCACACTCACTAGCAGAAACTATTGACACACACACACACACACACACACACACACACACACACACACACACACACACACTTGTACTTCCCCAGAGGATCTCACTGGGGTATCACACTTTGTACCCAGACAAAGACACCATCCTCTCAGAGGCATACACTCCGTAAACTCTGCATTTAAAACATACAGGCACACGTATGCTTCCAGCAGCAGAGAAGGGTTTGCTTTAATCAAGCTGTGACAAGTGAATGTCTTTCCTGCCACCATGAATTAAACACCAGGCCTGAGGCCACATGGGAAATCTATCTGGACCAAAGTAAACATTGCCAATAGTTTGAGTGGATAGATGTGGGCCTTGATACTTAGAGGTTTATCAGTCATCTGTATGTTTGCTCCCCTTTAAGTTACAAGGTGCCGTAACGAGAGCTTTCGCTCTGTAATAGCAATTCATTTCTACTATAGGGCTGGTTGCCCTTACAGAGAGAAAGACAGGAAGAGGGAGGGGAGGAGGAGTGAGATGACTAAAGTCTCTCTCAGCTCAGCTGTACTGTTTGGAGTGCAGTGTGCTGCCATGGCAACCGTAAAGAGACCGATTTTTGTGTCAGAGCAGTGAAGCTTCACATCAAGTGTCTCGGCTCTGTGAAACTGCAGCTGAGTGCACATGCATGTCATCTCTTTGTGTTATTATACATCCAAATTGGATGCACTAGAAGTCCGTTTATGTGTGTGCTGAAGGTATTGATTTTCAGTGAACAGTTGTGATGTATCTGTGTTTAGATTCCTGTTTTCTGGCTGGAGTGACTAAGAGCCTGTGCGTATGTGTGTGGGCGCGTAGCGACTGCTCTCACAGCTCGCCAGCACTGACTTATCTCAGGTTACATGAGGCTAAGACAGCATCCATGATATCACTCAGCGACCCCGTTTACAGCCACTGATACAATGATTACAGCCATATCTCAGTCGTATTGATTCTTCTGCACCAACGCTCCAAATGGCTGGGAGTTGTTGCGTTTTTTATCCACTACTCAAACGAGCCATATGTTGCAAAGCAACACTTAACTCTGCTGCTTCTTAATGAAACCAGCATACATTAAACAACTACATAGCATTTTCAATCATGCTTTTTGTCAAATCTACCATTTGCATACTTTAATAAGTGCAACTACCAGCTTTTGGTACTGGAACAACATTATCATAATATTCTCTTTTTATCTCAATGGCTTGGTAATACTGACCTTTAGAGGGAGAGCGAGAGAGACATTTGAATAAATCATATTTTGTGACCCCTGCTTAAAGCTTGCATGTTAGTCTGTCCTCTGAGAAACAAGCGCTCTGAAAATATACAGTATAACAATTGTGCGACTATCAAAACAAGAGCAACCGAGCAAACAAAAATCTGAAATAAACCCACCACTTTGCAACCTTATTAGCCATAACACATTCTCACTCCCTAGAGCCTCATTTAGCAATATCGAGACAGAGAGACACTGAATGAAGTGGTGAAAAGCTTCAAACACAATGTTAGCGTCAGATAAGTGCACTTTCAAATAGTGGTTGTTGTTTTCTGTGGCCCAGCGTGCACTAAAAGCATCAAACCAACTGGACATGTTTTGAAGCCACCTAAATTGTCCTTTTGCGTGTGGTTCCAGGAACCGCAGTGACCTATATGGTGAAAGGTTACATAAAAAAATAATGACGTTTATAAACACTATATGCTGGTTAATTATCCTGACATGCCATATAATTATACATTTTCTTTACTGGCTGTTTTTGGATAAGTTGCTATATGGAATTGAGGGCTTAAAAAAATCTTTTAACCTTTACAAGCAGCTATATACGGAGCCCCCAAGGTGACATGGAGCTGGCACTGTCCAACAAACAGATCAAATTAGGTCATTAAAATGATTTGCCTCAATTATCCCAGCCTTAGATGTTAGAAAGAATACAGACATGGTGTGCACACAACCTAGAAAGAGAACAGAGCTGTCCAGACATAACTAATAAAGTCGTCCTTTACTTTTATTTTCTAGAAGAAATACTTTCATTTTGGAGAAATAACTGATGTGGCCAGCAGGGTCCATACATTGAGTTGCCGTTAGGAGTGTATTTATTTAGTCGAACTTCCAGAGAAAGTCTTTGTGTGAGGGCCCATAAAGATAGAAGTCTCACTTGATCTGCTGTGGTCTCATTGTGTTGATGAGTGGATGCGCTCTGATGTGGTCGTGATATAAATAATGTGTTGGTGTTATTTTCTTTCAGATTTTCTTTGTATCCCTGTCATCTTTTATCCGGTGAGCTGTGGTTGCTAAGGATGTTTCCTGCAATTCGACACAGCAGTGGCCAATTAGTTAGCACATACGCACAGTAATGCTTAAGCACCAGCTCTATATATGTGTGTGTGTGTATTTACCTCTCTGTCTGCTGCCCCTGCAGTTTTTATTTTTTTGCATGGCTCCACTTCACCAGCATGCCGCTCTTAGATTTGGAGAGTGGCGGTGCCCAGTCATTGAGAACATACAGCTGTCTCGCTAATTTTAAAGAAGCAAAAAAAAGCAGTGTAGCAGAAAAGTCCTTTTCCATCCCTGATTTGTCTTAGAATCACACCATAATTAGAGACCATTTTCTTTCTCATTCAAACCACTGTAATTCCTAATCCATTGTAATGTGGCCATTACTGGCTCATTTTTTTACACTTGCTAAAGTCATTAGTCATTGCTAATTACCATATCGAATAGAGGAGGCCAGCCGGGGGAATTCTACTGAGAGTTTAGTGCTAAAGCAGATTTTTAGGGAGCTGTGAGTGGAGATCATATAGCAAGGGATGAAGGTCTGCATCTGACATACTGTAGAGAGATGGTCCAGTTCGTTTTGCTGTCTATCCAAACAGACACACACACACACACATGAAGGAGTTTTTGTCTCTCTTATGTATGAGCCCCTAAGCATGCGCTACTTATAATGCTTATAAAACTGTACATATACAACATGAACACACACTCGTTGCTCGGGTTGGATTTGCTTTCCAAGTTTGAAAAAATACCAAAATTCATAAAGCTGCTAGATTTAATATTACTGCATTTAACAGCAGATCACATAACTTTGTGTATGTGAAAGCACTCACATGTTGCGAAAAAGCAACCAAAAATAATTCAGCGTCTTTTAGCTCATTGTCTTTGGTTCCGTCTCAGCGCTCTCATCAACCCCGGTCCCAGATACAGAAGTGGACTCATTTCCATGTCTCACTATGGGATAGGTCCCTTTTAGAGTGAGACTTCTCACTCTTGCTACTCAGAAGATCAGAGTTGTGCACGTTTTCAGCAAAAAAAACAGCAGCTAAAAAGAAGGTATGTTTAGGGTGACTCCATTGTTTTATATTTGCTGGATGTTTGCTAACGTTTTATTATGTAATATGTCTTTTTTGTTGCGCCGCACCCAAGTGGCCAGAAAAAACTGAATGTCAAAGGTCTTGATCTCTCTTTTCTGTTAACAATGTTTAAAACATCTCTTAGATTATCAGTCTTTGGGTAGCTCATCTTAAATGTGTAGTAGCAGTAATATGTAGTAAACCTAAATGGATTCAGTCAGGGATTTTAAAGCATTCAAATTTGATATGCAGATTTGGTTTCAAATTTGAGAAATTGCTATAAAACCCAAGCCCGACTATAAACATCCCTTGAATAATCCATTATTAAACAATGGGTTACTTTTTGATTAATCACTCTAGCATATATTCCATACATGGTATGATATCACACACAGTTGTGTTGTATTCCTGTGTACATCACGGCTGTGGAGTTATTGCTTTTGCTGCTCAAAATTGCTATTCCTTTTCTTGGTAATGCAATAAACAGGGCAGAGTGAATAATTGATTAATCATTGCCTTAACAAGACTATGAAATTACAGTGCTACATGGAATGATTTCCTTACTGTAATAAGACAGCTTAGTTAATGTTTTACCAAGGCACCAAGGTTGGCCGCTGTGCAATAATGTATGAGGAGAGGAAAGAAGACTCAGAGGAAAGAAGTTCAAAGGGAAACAAACAGAGACAAACAGGTCTAAGTTTGCCAGTTGCTCTGCTCAACTAGGAAAGAGGACTGCCTCAGGAAAACCAACACACACACACACACACACACACACACAATTGAAGGAGAGGGATTAGACAGCTGTTTACTGCCATCTCTGGAGGCCAGCAGCAGTCAAGGCTAAGGAGTTTGTCAGCCTCTGGTGGTACTATCCAGTTTACTTTTCCTCCCTGCCATCTCTCTCTCTCTCTCTCTCGCTCTCTCTCTCTCTGTCATTCTCCCTTTCTCTCAAGCTGCTGTTTCCCCCGCGCCCAAAGGTCTCATTAGCACTTCTCTCAGTGTGATGCTGTGATACTGTGTCAGGCGAGATGTTTTATTTAATGTTAATATTTTTGGGGACTGTTGGTCGGGTAAAACAAGCATCCAAAAGACACCTTGGACATTAAGAAAATTCAAATCTGTCAATTTCTTTTCTTTCTAGAATTTCAAATACACATCAATTGAGACCAAAATTAGATTAATAAATAATGAAAATCATTGTTAGATGCAGCACTAATTGTTGTGACGTTCTTTAAATATTCTTGTTTTCACATTGGATTTTATACAATTTAGTTTTTTTAACCCAAACTGTATCAACTCTGTACTTATTTTTATCAAATTTAACCACTTTTGATCTCTTTAATAATGTTCTTGACATGTTTCTATGATATAGATATCCTACTTGATCCATCCTTTGAGATTTCATTTGCTCATTGGATGATGTGTACCTATTTGGTTCAACCTTTAGCACTGCATGTGTATGGTAATAGTATCTATTTGATACTGCTTGTATTAGCTGAATTAGTTGATCGGATGATGATGGTGATGATGATGGAACTTTATTTATCCCGAGGGAAATTGTTTTGCAAAGTTACTCTGACAATCCGGCCCACATCAAGATGTTGGGTCTGGGAACTCAATCCGAGGGGCGGGATAAACAGCTGTCTTTCAAATTCCCTCTGCACGCAACAGGACAGTGCTCCAACCAACCAGAGCAACGGTGGTTGATAGATTCAACTTTAAACTCCAAACACACCTTCCTTTTTTAAGTCGATTGGACAGACGCTGTTCTCCAGCAGCAGCAGCCATCTTCTTTGTTTTCGAGTAGCAGGGCGTTCACGCCTGGGTCTGTCCCAGGTTTCTGCCTAAAAGGACGTTTTTCCTCGCCACTGTCACACTGCTGCTTGCTCTGGAGGAAACTACTAGAACTGTTGGGTCCTTGTAAATTCTAGAGTGTGGTCTAGACCTCCTCTATCTGTAAAGTGTCTTGAGATAACTCTTGTTATGAATTGATACTATAAATAAAATTGAATTGAATTGAAATTGATGCTGGGGAGTGCTGCTGGTGCCCTATGAATGGTGGGTTTTTCTTGGACTACGTTTACATAAATATATGAAGTGTATGAAACGATCTGGGGACCGAGGTGTTGTAAAGTCTTCAGTGTATGTGGTGGACAGCATGGGGATTGTTTTACTTATGTTTTACTATATCTCTAATGGGCTGAAATGGAGAGTTCTGACGCAGGAGAATGGGGAATTGTTTGCTACAGTAGTAAACAAGAACTGAGGCATCCAGAAACGCATGATGATTTTCTCACTGCACAGAAAAAGCTTAACCTTATGCACACCCTTTTTCAACAGTCATCAGTGAACAAGTCAAAAACACACACACACAACCTGCAGACAGCTCTGCATTCCCCCAACTGATTTTCAAAGGCTCGGCATCCATTCTGTGTTTGCTCTCCACTCGCTGCCTGACTGCTCTTTCATCATCCACCCATCATCTGAAAAGCATCTTAAATGATTATGTTTTAGCTTCTCCCTTCTATTTTTCATACTTAATCTTGCCTTCATGTTCACGCTCCATTTGGCTTGACAGCACAAAGGTGAATCATGAAAGCCTTTTTTGTTTCAGATTTGTGTCATTTCCATTGCGTAAGCTCCGCCGCTCTGTGCCTCGGCACTTGTTGGGGACCCGATATGTAACGCAACATGATTTCTGCTGTTCAGGCTGGCTTCTCCTGAGGTGAAAATAGAGAGAGTGAGGAAAGGCAGGGATTTGACTCAGAGGATTTAGCAAATCATCCAGTTGTTTTCTTGTTTTGTTTTTTCAAAGTGCAATTAGAGCAAGTGTTCTCCTCTGCCCATTAATCCCAATTAATGTGCGTTGTTCCATGAATACATATTGGCAACTTTCTTAAAGTGTGATTCATTTTGGCGGGCTGGAAGCTGAGTGGGTCTTTGTGGAACTGGTTATCTTTCCTCAGCACATTGGTCTAAGCTATCCAAGGCTGGTGAAACGAAAAGTGTGTCAGTGCAGAGGGGTGGTGATGCAATGTAGGTCATTTGGGTGGTGTGAACATCGTAAGGTTTTTAGATTTCTTATCTTGATTGCATGCAAAATTGGCCAGGAACAGAACAGATGAGTTATTGCTTTTGCTGCTCCTATTCTATTCCTTTGGTTGGTAATGCAATAAAAGGGGCAGAGTGAATAATTGATTAAAACAGGTCTGCAGTTTTTTTTGGTACAAGTTGCTGCTTGAACATAAAATTGATTCTTACAGTATTCTATAAATCTATCTATGACCAACCAAAGATCCTGTCCTTCTGTTTTTAGCTCTCTGTCTGGCCGGATTGTTGGAGGCGTCTGGTGGTTCTTCACCCTCATCATCATCTCATCCTATACTGCCAACTTGGCTGCCTTCCTGACAGTGGAGAGGATGGTGTCACCCATCGAGAGTGCTGAGGATTTGGCCAAGCAGACGGAGATCGCCTATGGGACACTGGATGCCGGCTCCACCAAAGAATTCTTCAGGGTGAGAAACCAAAATTCAAGCTTGCATTCACATGATTGATTAATCAAACCTTTGTGACAATTACATTGCATTTCCTGCAAATGCTTCACAATAAAATCCCCCCGGTGATCACCCAGATGAATGCTTTTAATTTGAAGGAGTAGAAGAAGGAAATACATTATCAGTAACTCAGTAACGGTGAACAGGAAAGTGAACAGCAGACAGTGAGGCCGATGGGGTGAAAATGCTGGATTTGGAACCTGTCACATGTCCTGTTCCTGAGTTCAGGTTGGGAAGGGCAGACTCCGCCACTAACATTGAAAACTACCACATAGAGAACTACAAAATATAAACACATTAAATTGCTGTTAATAAAATAACGTTTACCATAAATAGTTTCTAAACTTAATTTCATGAGAATGCTGTATGATACCTTTAACACAGTATTCATCAAGTATTCACTGATGCTCTCTTTCTCCATCTTCTCATCCCTCTCTTGAAAAACATTCTGGCTGTCAGAGGTCAAAGATCGCCGTGTTTGAGAAGATGTGGTCCTACATGAAGGCGGCCGACCCGTCCGTGTTTGTCAAGACCACAGACGAGGGCGTAATGAGAGTCAGGAAGTCCAAGGGCAAGTATGCCTACCTATTGGAGTCCACAATGAACGAGTACATAGAGCAGAGGAAACCGTGCGATACTATGAAGGTGGGAGGAAACCTGGACTCTAAAGGTTATGGCATTGCCACACCCAAGGGCTCCCCTCTCAGGTAAACCCTGCCACTGCAGCGTGGCTCGATAAAAGCCTCCGAGTGCTTTTATTGGAGCTTGTGCATGAGCGTCATCTGTCACATGTGGATCTGTCCATCGGGCTCATTCATCTGTGCATCTTTTTATCATAACACAACTTGTCAGTGTTAGTATTCGGTTCTACTTTGAATGCATATTAACCATGACAATCATTCTACACTTCATTCTACTTCATTGATCTTTTTCCTTCTTTTGCACACTGTCACAAAGACATTTACAACTTCATCACGCCCATTATCACCACTGAAGTCCCTTTTTGCTCGTGCACATGTATGTGTGCAGCTAGCCTATTCACAGCTGACTTGTGAGCACCAGCAGAAGTGTAAAGTTGGACTATGAGATTTCCCGTCCTCTTTAAGCAACAAGTGTTTTCCTGCTGCCCTTTAATTACTTTCTAAACCTTCATCATGAGCATTTGTGGTGGATGGTTTTACATCTGCTTTGAAACTGAAGCCCCCCCCCATTAAACACATACAGAAACACTTATACCAAATGTAAATGCACCTCCTACAACCCAGCAGGGCCCTTGAAAGCAGGATTACAGCTTAAAGGGCCTCATCCCATATTGCTATTTTTCCACTTACGCCGAGGCTCACATCTTGAATGTGAAGTCAGCAGAGTTGAATTTATATTTGCCACAGTCAATGTGATAATTAACGTAGTGAACGCTAATTCATACCGAAAGTAGTTTTCTGTCATTGATGTCCAAGAGCAGCAGCTGCCTTTTCATATTACATTTACATTTACACCCTTAACCAACATCCCATTCAATATTTCTTGCAAATACAGAGAGAGTACAGGCGCTGGTGGCATCTGAAGTTTTTGATCTGTCTCTAATAGGACTCATTTATTTTAATGAAAGGAGCCATATGGGGACATTTCTTTCAAACTCACTGGGGATTCATTCAGGGTTCCAGCTTGGTTGACAGCCAGAGGTCAAGACACGTTGTCTAGAAATGCTGCCTATGTCTTACTCGGAGGCTCTATTTAAATTTCTTACAAATTACATTTATACAGCAAGTAAGTGCTGCATCAGTAACAAGACAACTGGCAAAGTAATCTGCTCCCAAGTAATACATTCAGATTGGTCCAAACCTGCCACTTAGCAATGGGATGCATTGTTGAACTGCTGAGGAGGCCCCGTTTTCTCTCTCTCTCTCTCTCTCTCTCTCTCTCTCTCTCTCTCTTTCTCTCTCTCTCTCTCTCTCTCTCTCTCTCTCTCTCTCTCTCTCTCTTTCTCTCTCCTTCAGTCTTTGTGTTATGCCTGAACAAAGTAATAATGTGTTTTGCTCTCTGGCCACTCACACATGTCTGATACTGAGTTTCATCTACAGATAACACACTTTCTTGACTGGAAGTGTTGTATTAAAGAAAAGACATTTAGAACCACTCAAATATGTTTATGATTGATGTAAAAAGTTAAGAAAAATATGTGTGCTGCTCACCTCTGATCAGACATCAGTGAGTGTCCACTGACACTCAAAAGGTTCAAAGTGTTGTGTTCAATCTTACCTGCAGTGCATTGGTAATCTAATCATTTCCACAGAGTACTGAATGTTAGCGATTCACTGACTGGATAATTTTTGATTTTTGATACCAAAACTCGGGGGTATGGGCTGACACCCAGTAAAGATCTCATATCAGTGCCCCCTTTTTTAATTTATTAGTCTTGTTACCAATTCCTTAACTGAGGAAAAACACGCCATCAAGCTTATCTTTTCTCATACATGTAACATGCGCAGTTCTTACTATAAGACTACTGTGATATGTACAGATAAAGCCCTTACAAACAACACAAATATTAAATGTTAAAACGGCAAAAAGTGCAGAAAATGTTCTTTAAGAAAACTATATCACGTTCATTTTTGGTTACATTAGCTAACTGGAATTACACTGTCAACACAGAAAAAGCATATTCAAATGCATTTATTGGGCTTTAAGTGGAGAGAAAGCTACAAAAAGTAATGCACTGGAATTTGTATGTATACTACATCTTTATGTGGGTATTCAGCACAATGACTGCTGATGTATAAAAGGGTGGAGCGCATAGTAGGGAGGATATGTGTGTCATAAAACAGGGCTCTGTAGCCAGCTCACAGTAACTTTTTCTCAGCTAAATTTAACTGTAAAGACCGCTCAGCTTAACTAGGATGGGACTGGTCGACACTTGCTGTAATTTTGTAGCGTATCATAAAAATTGCATACGTTTCTGTACAATATGATATGAACCCCTTCATGAGAATGTGTTTACTCTTGACACAACAAAATGTGATACATTTAATGTGATACTTCTGTGATGTGATCTGCTAATGGAGGTCAGTATCAGAACTGATTCCAATCTGACAGATCTGAGCATCCCTCCTGGGTATATGAAAATATTAATACATTCTCATACACATATTGCACTGCAGGCCTAATTGAAAGTAGCACTTTGAAAATCAGGATACTAAAATGACATAACTCTTCATTTTACAGGATGTACTGACAGCCTGTCTTCAAACTACACACCGTGAAATGTTATTCTCCCTTCTTCATTTCTTCCATGTATGATGTCCAGTCACCCCCATGCCTGCCTGACTGTTTACCCCATTCCACCTTACATAGACTACAGTAGCCTCCCTAACATCTGCTTGCCTCCAACCAGCTGACAAAATCTAACCAATGACCTGCAGGTCTCCATGTCCATACACTTTTGACTTCTTTCTTTCTGTCAGCGTCTACTGGGCTGAGAAAGAATTCAGAGGTTTTACCAGCTCCGAGGATACCTGTGTCCACTACAGCTATTTTGTGTACTCAGGGTTGCAAATAAAGACTCCTCTGCATCTGCTAGTGAGAAAGCAAAATACGTTTTGGCTGACACTGATTTGAATGAAAAGACAATCTGGAAAAAAAAGCTGTAATCTTCACTATGCAAATTCGGATTGCAGAACGTGCCTTTCTGTGATTTGTGGATGTGGAGAGTTTTTGTCCGCGGCCAGTCTGCTATAGAAAATACACACAGTCACCAGAGAGAGAGAGCAAGTCTGGGGGAGATGCTTTGGATGACCTGGTTCACATAGATGCACGGTCAGGACTCCGTCTGTAGTTGGTCACACAGTTTCCTTTCAGCCTGTTTTACAAAGAGACTTGTTGTGGAACTGAACATTGAAAGCCTCTCTCTACATTTATCTTTGCTGATAGTTCTCAGTTAATCAACAACAGGCTGCCATTCACTATGATGCTGTTATTGGTTGAATATTGATAGGTTAGTTATCATAGTAATCTGCATGCTGGTGCCACTGAAAGGAAATTACCATCTGTAGACAGACTTCTGCATCTAAGGCATCTCCATTTATAGGTCTGCTCTGCCTCTTTCTGAGGCCCCTGCTTGGTAAAACCTGACTCTACTACTGTATGGGCGCTCAGCATTTCAGCCCATTGCAGATACACAACTAACATGTGCATCTAAAGCCAGCACTCCTGCTTCATATCAGTAGTTATATGCAGGAGTTTCTAACAAAAGTCAATGTTGTCATAATCACCACCACCATGCGACCAATCTCTTTATATCTGTCCCATTGAATCTCTCCTAATGGCTATCATTCTATATTATTTTCAAGAAACCCAGTAAACCTGGCAGTGTTAAAACTGAACGAGCAGGGCCTCTTGGACAAATTGAAAAACAAGTGGTGGTACGACAAGGGAGAGTGCGGCAGCGGGGGCGGGGACTCCAAGGTCAGAGCCAGTTTGATAAACCCTGCGGGTAACCCGCCACCACTGGGAGTGGGGGGTTGTGGGGAGGGGTAACCGGCAGGCCCACGCTGCACTGCCACTCTAGCAACACTTAATCTCTCTGTGGTGTAGCAAAGGGCAAAGGAAAAATGCCAGGGGGGGTGTGATTATTTGGCCTGCAGTAGCTGAATTTGAGAACCACAGAGGGGGAAATGTGTCTCTCCTGCTTAAACAAAAGGAACATCAATGATTTAAAACTGATCAGTGTGTAGTAATTAAATGAATTGAAACCAGCTGCATCCCTGGTGCATAATTATGTTTTAAGAGCCCAAGCATTTCATTTTGCTGGGCTTTGGAATTTGGTCAGTTTTAGTTAGCTTTGGCCAGTTACACCTTTACTTCCAACAAGGACAACTGAGACCTCCGTGTTGCATAAGTGAGGGTAAGCAGTGTGCCGGTTACCCAAAGTGATATAGTAATACACATCTACTGCCCCAGGGAGCAAGCCAACCAAGCTAGATGGAGTATTAACGCATATCACTTTGACTCATGTTTCTACTTATGTTTATTCTGTCTATATATACATATATATATATATTTATACATACATATGTATGCGTGTATGTGTGTGAGGTGTGGTGTGTGTGTGTGTTTGTGTGTGAACAAGCAAGTTCAAGCATTAACGTGTTTATGTATTTGCTGCTCTGTGTCTTTGAATTAATAACATAAAATAACATGGTATAATATGTTATTTATGTTATTTCCTTATGGTTGGAAGAATCCCAGTAAACCTAGCGGTGTTGAAACTCAATGAGCAAGCCATCTTAGACAAACTGAAAAACAAATGGTGGTACGATAAAGGGGAGTGTGGCAGCAAGGACTCCGGAAGAAAGGTTAGTCTCCAACCCAAAACCTGTCACCTCACCGCACCTCCCAGCACAATCCTGCCCTGATCCTAGACCAGCTCCTAAGTCCAGCCTTCAGCCTCACTGCGCAATACTCCCCATGTGGTTCTAGACATGCTACTGTAATGGCCCAAAAATAAGATAATCTCCCATTTTGTTTTAGGATAAAATACTTTTTAATCATCTGAAACACTGAATGTGACAATGTAGGCATACACTGTGTTTAATATCACATTTTAAATATAGATGTTAGACTTTTTCTTCTTTGCCAATGTTATGAAAAATACAATGAAATACAGTGTGGACTGAATTGATTTATTAAATAAAAATAATGTAGAATCAAAGCATTAATCTACAAAAAAATATTTATATTAAATTACTTGGCTTCAGCTTTAGTCAATACAATTATGGTTTTAATTGCAGTTGTCAAATTGAATCAAAACAACTGCTACTGTTATTGCTACAATTTCTCCTACTGCTGAGAATGAATACTGAGCCTGTTAATGCCATCAGTCAGCATGTTGTTTCTGGGAAGGAGGTTGTTAAATGATGTTGAATTCCTACTGTTACCTTAACACAAGGCAGCAGAAAACATATAGGTTAAAGAGAGCCTAGAACTTTGGCTGGACAGCAGCCACTGTGGCCAGGGCCAATTCAAATACCTTTTTAAATGAAAGAGCGTCACAGCAGTAGAAATAGAGCAGCATCATAACCATCAGTAATAACTGTTACGCAATAATATATATCTGGGATTAACATTAGCCATTGAAAGCTAAAAACAAATTATCTTATATTTGGGCCAGTACTCTGGTGGTACTCTTGTGTCTATTTTTTGAGTTTGTGTTTGTGTCAGAGATTTAATGTTCATTACCAGTGTTTACATATATAGTGTGTGGTGGATTAGTTAGAATGTGTTACGGTGGTTTTTAATATATATATATATATATATATATATATATATATATATATATATATATATATATATATATATATATATATATATATATATATATATATATATATATATATATATAGTGACTACAGTTACCATCTTAGTGGAATAAATCCTCTTAAAATAGATTTTCAAACCCCAAACACAGAGACACACACACCCACAGATTAAGTTTGATGATAACCTTGAGATTGTATTTTAGATTGAATATGAATCACTCTGAAAGCAATTTGCAATTCCTTCCCAAGGAGAAATAATAAGAAAAGGAAAGACCGAAGGACGTGAGGGAGACAGATGATAGCATTAGGCCATTGGACTTTATTGAACCCTTCAAACACGTTGAGCCGTAACCATTGCATCCTGGCCCTTATAATAACCCTGCCCCAACTCTCCCCGGAGAGAGGGCATGTGTGGATGCCAACCCTGTCAGTCTGCTGGTTCAACCCTCACCAACCGACACCAAAAGTCTGCCACCATGCTTGCATGCATTCGTAGTTTATTTCCCCCTTTCAGAAAACCCTTCCCAGATGCGTGAATGTGTTTGTCAGCTGGCCTTCTGATCCTGTCACTACAGCACAAGTGTAGCCAAGAATAGGCTTCTCCCTTCCCCTTGCTTATCTTTAAACCTTTAGTGCAGGAGTGTCAAACCATGTGCCAGGGGAAAACATTACAAATAAACTGGGAATATTTTTGACTTATACAATATATTATATGTAATATCTTAAGAGAAAGAGTCTTCACGGGGAGTTCCATTTAAAGAGAGATTTAGTAATACACTGGTCTGTCAGGAAGATCTTTGCAGTACAGTCGCATAAGTCTATATTTAAGTGTGATTCACTGTGAAGTTTAAAATCCCTCCAAGGTAAATATTTATGTGTTTGGGAACATAACTTGACTTAAAATTAATAAATAATTGGGTTTTGGAAAATGTGCTGACTTACTTTCATGCAGAAAGTTAGTTGAGAAGATTGACTCCACTCCCATATCTGTATGCTACCTATGTAGTAAGTGCCAGCAGCTACAGCTATCTTAGCTTAGCATGAAGCCTTAAAACTGGAAAACTGTCCCAAGGTAAGCCATTCTGCTTACAGCACCGCTAAAGCCCACTCATTAACATATATAGCTCGTTTATTAAATGAAAAACCAAAGTGTTAACTAGCTGTTAGCTGTTTCCGTGGTTCCCGTCTGCTAGCCTGGGCTAACCGGCTGCAGGGATGACAGGGTGCTGTCGCTCTTCTCATTTAGCTCTCAGCTAGGAGCGAATAAGATATACTTTAAATAGTTGAGCGGGACCTGAATGTACGATGCTTTTTTATTTGCAGCCATTTTCTCATCTGCTTGAAAAACACCTAAGCTCTCAAAAACAACTCTAACTCATTTCTTTTAAACAGTTATTAGCAGTGTGAAGGGAAAAAACACTTCATTAGTAGCAAACTGCCATATTTCCTCCATAGCACATGGTTTGACACACATGGCCTGGCATGAAAAAGTATTTACATTAGACTACATAATGCTACTAAATGACAGGGTGTATGGAGATAATAGTTGGTTTACCATAGTTAATAATGGAGTAATTGCATTCAAATGCAAATTTGCCCTTTGGTTTAAAAACTTAAAATGTATTTATTTGAGTAGAGTAACTAAAAGGCGTAACCATCCCGGCAGAACTATAGATTCCGAGGTGGCATTCATGTCCTCAAGTGACACAGAGGTATTCCCCAAACAGATTGATATGAAACCTCATCCTCGTTAGACCCCACTGTTCAATGAGAGCCCTTTAGCTTCACTGATTTAAGTCTTAGTGATTCATTTCATTACAGACTATAAATAGGCATAAATGAGAGATGACAACGACCTATTACATGGAGCAATGTCAAACTAAAGACTGTTTGTGCTGTTGCTGCATGAATGCATGTGTTGTGGGGTGTTAACGCAATTAACCTCTACCTTTCCCCTTACAAAATGTCCTTTTGAGAAAACAGTCATGTGTATGAATATTTTGACTTTTAATTAATTAGGCATTGTTTAAAATGTTAAGAACGGTCTAAATAAGTCACACAAAATCTAGATCAGTATCTATTTTCATTATCTTGGGCCTGTCTCACAAAGCCAGTAGTAGTAGTAGTAGTAGAAGTAGTAGTAGTAGTCAGGCTTTTAAATATGTCTCAAAAATATGACTGACATTTTTGTATGCCAAGTAGCCTGGAACAGGGAAATAAATAGTTTAGACTTTTTCCTCTTGTAAAGAAAAGAAATGACAGGATGAATAATTATAAGACAAAAACCAGAACATTAAAATGTTTGATTAATGTTGCTTATGTCGATGTGGAGGCGAGCACTGCAGGAGTTTGATTTGGTAATTTTAGAAAGACTTTTAAAAGGTTTGGGACTGAAATTTATCTTGAATAAATCCCATTTTCAGCATGCCGACATGTGGTCTTTTTTTTAATTAAAAAGGCTGATTGCTGCTTGTTATGAGGACGCAGTCAGAATACTCCATAGAGTAGTATTTCTATTCTATTCTATAGTCTCTGTTCCTGCAGTGAGGGAACATGAATCTTCACTTAACCTAAAAGAACTTCATCAATGAATGGCTTTTTCTACTCCCCACTGTACTTACTCTTCTGGTTGTATAGCCACAGACAAGGCTGTACATCCTAAATATATTTCTGATAGAACAAATGCTCTCAGTAGCAATACCACTCCTTATAGCAGTTTGTGTAGTGTGTGTAGGGATGTTACAGCTTTAGCAAATTTTGTAAAACTGGAAAGCCAGAGTTAGATCAACCTGCTATCCTGCTAATATATTTAATATTCATATTTAATTATATTATTATCTATGATATTATTAATTAATATTTTATACTTAATTTGTGAGACAGGCCTCCAAAGTGTGCTTTTTTGTAATATTCTGTTTTTTTGTGGTGTAATGTGTGTGTCTTTAACTATACATGTTATTGTAATTGTCTGTACTTTGTCTGTGTGTGTGTGTGTGCGTGTGTAAGAGAGTGTATGGGTTTAAGTGTGTATATGTATATGTGTCACTTTGCTGTAATACATGAGTCCTTGTACTCGTGATTCCTGTTTGTGAAACTAATGTGAATCCGTGATTATGTCTACTTGCACATAATGATCCATTTTTTGCCCATATTCAGAATGAGGCCGTATAATGACTAAACTGTTTACATGGCAAATGAAAATAAATATTCCACTAATATTCCTGTTTACATGCAGAGAGCCTCTCCTTCCTTCTACCACCTTCTTACAAACATCGGCGTTGGGATTCACTAGCCTGCCAACAGCCACATGTTTCGTAGTGTTTCGCTCTCCACCAGAGAGGAGGGCTTTTCTTTTCCATGCACACTGTTAGCTAGTTGGTTTGTGTACAACAAGCGATGCTGTAAACTGTCACACACTGCAGTACAAACCCTGATTAAGACGCATATTCCCAATGCGTTGTTTACACGTCCAAAAAATAGTTGAATAATACCGGCATTTCCAGTATGTCTTAATTGGAAAATGCTACATTTCAGAAAAAGTTCGTAGTCGGAAAACCCAAACATACCCAATATGCTGTTTACATGACTCATGACTCCAATTGAGAATATTGTCATATTTGGAATAATTTTACTGTGCATGTAAACATACTCAGTGTGTCTGTCTTCAGTGTTGGTCCGGTGTTGTGTGTAAAGCTGTAGTGTCTGTTGGTTTGTCACTATCGCTGCTCACCACTCGGCTCTGCCCCCCACTTCCCTCCCTCCGTCCAGGACAAGACGAGCGCTCTGAGTCTCAGCAATGTGGCGGGGGTCTTCTACATCCTGATCGGGGGCCTAGGCCTGGCCATGCTGGTGGCACTGGTGGAGTTCTGCTACAAGTCCCGGACCGAGTCGCAGCGAATGAAGGTGTCCACGGCGCGAGCCGCTGCTGCCTCAGCCGCTCAGGCCTTTCACTGCTCAGCCTTAGACAGTGGTGCTAGCGCCCCCTACACTGAGCTGCAGAGCTACGGCCTGTACGCCAACAACACTGTTAAGATATAAGGGCAGAGCACAGCCACGGGGTAGGAAACGCTGTGATTCAATGATAATGATGATGATGATGACATCCGCCTCCTCACCCCCCCGCCCATCTAACCGTGATCACAGTAGGGCCTCTCACGGCTTCCACCGCAGTGCAAACGCTCTCCTGTACCGCTCTCTCCCTCTGCCGCTACCTCGCTCAGTCTTTACGCCCCTGATCTCCTGCAGTGTTGTTGAATCACTTGATTTTAAAAATTGCCATTATGCCTGTTTCCTCCTGATCTAAAGTTGACATCTTCATCCCAGAACAAAACGGGAACAAAACAACCAGCATTTTTCCTGTTAGTGTTGCAGGGTTTTAAGCATATATTGTAGCATCTTAAAATTGGACCCTTTACAATGTATTATATGAACTACAGTATGTTGATATACATTTGCCATTTATATCTCTCAGTTTTAATGATGTATGACATACAATCTAAACTCTGTAGTGAAAAACACATTACACATTTTTATTTCAGTTTACAAAAATGTTCCTTCCATTACTATACTCATTACAATAATCTCGTAGCACACATTCACAAATGAAACCAAAATCACTTTGCAGCACAGGTATAAAGGCAATTTGAATCACAGTGGTACATCTATCTACCTCTGTCGCTCTGAGCAAACCTCTTTCCTGCTCCTTCTTCTCTTTTCGCTGACTGTCTCGCAAACGCAGGGCCCATTGTGGTGAACATCCTTATATATGTATCCCATAAGGCAGGCCTGCTACGTGTTCCATCACTGCTTTACCTAGAACACTCTAACCCAAACTGCTGTATGCTCAGAAATCTGAAAGGAAGCACGTGTTGCTACTAATACTTCATTGGGAGATGTGAGGTTTTTTATCCGACAGCAGCAGTTGTAGCTGCTAGTCGTCTGCTTTGTGGATCAATTTGCAACAAACGACCTTTGATTCTGTCTCCCGACATCAAACCCCTCACCGATGTACTCTTTGTGTAAACAGCAACAACAAAAAACCAAGGCAGGGCCAAGAAAAGGAGTTATCTTCTACATGAATCTCTTATGTTTTAATCAGCCCACCAAGACGCACCTGATCAGTATGCTGATGAGATTGGCGAGCAGCCTGTTTCGTGCAGCGCTGCCTTTATGTGTTTGGCTCGACAGAAACTACAGCCCTGTTCCAATTAGAGGCTGTTGTAATTCTCCAATCCCCACGCAGCGCTCACTAGTTGCTCCAGATCTCACTCGCGCTGCCCAAATTAATCAGCTATAGTATTGGGGATGCAGGCAGACACCAAAGGGGCACACACACGCACACACGCACATAAGCAAAAACACACACATCACATATCAGTAGGTGGGCTTTCAAACCCAGTGGCTTGTATTCCGCTAGACTGGAGAGTAGAACTAATAAACCGATACGTGAAGCCTCGGCTCCCTTCTTCCCACCCACACTTTGCTCTGCTCCTCCTGTTACACATTAGGACATTGATGCACATGGGCCAGCACCATGGTACACCACCCGCTAACATCACTCAGGCCCACATAAAGAGGGGAAAAACTAGCACTGACTCCCAACAGCTCATTCTGCTCCTTCTTGGCGTGCCAGCACCAAATTCAGCTGCTTATGGAAATATATTCACGTGATAAAGACGGAGAAATGCATAACTTATCTTGATTTTTCTGAAGCTAAAAGACCTTTAAAAGTCTATAATTTTGTGTTCTGCTTGCTCTTCTCGGTTATAATCTGGCATGTAGACTAACTGGAATCCCTTTGTTTGTTTCGGGCAGCAGTCCATCAACGACGCCATGCGCTGCTCCACCCTGACCAGGATGAGTGGCAACGGGAGCGGCGGAGAGAACGGACGAATCCTCACCCACGACTTCCCCAAGACCGTTCAGACGCTGCCCTGTATGAGCCACACCGCCAGCATGGGACTAGGTGCCTCCGGCATGTGATCATCACGTGACTGTGCTGGCGGCGAGGAACAGGCAGGGTGGGGCAGAAGAAGAGTACAAGACTCTAATGGCTCAATAATCATGGCTGTCTGGTCTGGCCCATCTGTCCTTCTGGCTGTCAACACGCCCAACTTAAACAAGACTTACCTACTGCCAAAATGCACTCTTGAACCACTCCTTTCAAACTACAACATTTTTTTAAATAAGTGGATGTTTGAAAAAGAGATATGGAAAAAAAGAAGGGAAATGTGCTGCAATAAAGAAGCCGTCAACAGGCATGTTTTTGGATTTTTTACGATGTTCATTTGTGTGGGAAAAAGAACTTTATTCTTCAGTGTGACGCCTGCGCTGTGCCATTTCGATGGAGCTGTTGACGTTAGTCTGCGTGTGCAATATCTCCACCTCCACTGCTGACCTGAACTACCTAGATGCTCTCTGATTGGCTGATGGACTGACGTGGCAGAGGGGAACGAACACTTGTGACTGCTACAATGATTTGATATTGTTATGGGACATTCCCGCTCTCTTTCACTCTCACATTTACACGCCATTTTGGAAGGACAATGTGCTGTGTGTAGCATAGCCATTTTTTATGAAATAGGATATGGTTTACACTGCTGTAATAGCGCAAAAGTAATTTGATTTCAGTTGACCAGGTTACAACAAACATGCTGCTACACCTCATTTAACACATCATGCCTTGTCTTTTTGCCATAATGACATATGCCATACCATAATTCTCACAAATACCCACAGATACATCATACACTTGATGCTCCAGACCGAGTTTTACTATCGAGTGATCTTTGACCTGAGAAAGGTTCGAGTGTTCACTGACACACTGACACATCCCTCCTGTGGCTCTGTACAGTACTGAGTGACCTTACACTGTATTCTACTGGTGTGTTACTGTTACACTCATAGCATATCCATTGTTTTACTAGTGAGACTATTTCCAGCACACATTGAGGGACAAATATTGATATAATATTGTGTACCTTCAGCAGTATTCAGTTGTAGTGAAACGGCCAGCGCGGCTATTCACTCTTAATTTATTGAAATGCCCTGCAGATCGTTCATGGCCTATAAAGGGGAGCTGGCCTACTCTTGCTGTTGCTAGCTGGCCCAGGAGAGACACTTGGTGTGAGAGTCAGATTCCCCGCCCAGCTCGGCTGAAGCGTTCTCCGTTCAGATCATGTAAGAAGCAGAAGTCAGAGGGGGGGGGGGGGCGTGTAGGCCTTGAGAAAATATTTCAACAAATTCTTCTAACAAAACACGACTATTGATGTGCTTTGCATTTCACGGCTCATTTTATCGGTTTGTGGTGGAATAATATTCCCATGAGTGACTGACCAACGTTGACAACAACAGGAAAAATATGGATCATGCTGTGATTTAAAACGAAAGAACAGCAAAAGAATAAAGCTGGTGGGATTACATATTATTTATATATATATATATATATATATATATATATATTCTTGTCAAAAAATTCCATGAAAAAACGTGAAAGCATTGTGCTGTTGCATTGAGGATTTTTTAATTATTTAAATTATTTATTATTAAAGAATCTTTCTAAAACAACATGGCACTGTAGTTTTAGCAAATGTTACTCAAACAGGAGTAAGTTGTGCATTTGTTGGAGACTATTTTCCGCAGCGGATGAATACATATTTCATGTGCTAGTGACTTTACTTGGCGGCCTGACGGTGAATAAACTACAGTGCCCATGAGCCAGTGAAGGTAACTCTGAGCCAGTGCAGCACTGTGGCTCTTTCCCACGTTTTCAGAATAGTAAAGGATCATGTTACAATATATCAGACTTTGACAAGCAAGTCTTGTTCTGTAACCTTATCCTTCAAAATGCATCCCAGCCACACATCATCATCATCAGCCTCTTCTCCTCTTACCTGTACCCTTCCTCTCTCCACCACTGCAGAATACAACCATTTCCAGTACCTGGATGATCAGAGATAATGTAGAATAGAGGAAATCTTTAGCAAAAGAAGCACGACGAGGGGAAAATAACATAATTGCAGCAATTCATCACAAGTGCTGAAAGGCACTGAACATCGTCATCCTCCTACATTAGTCCAAAGGTGTCA
This sequence comes from Etheostoma cragini, assembly GCF_013103735.1. Lineage (NCBI taxonomy): Eukaryota > Metazoa > Chordata > Actinopteri > Perciformes > Percidae > Etheostoma > Etheostoma cragini. The sequence goes on from NC_048416.1 coordinate 470,298, forward strand.
TCTTACCTGAAGGTTAACTGAAAGGTCGTTGCTTGAATTGGGATTTCCACGTCTGCAGGAAGCCAGAGGTCAGCTTTAGATGGCGTACCGCCCACTCCAGCTCACCTCTGGTTTCCCAGCAGGCCGAGCGCCTGTACAATGGCAGCCCCACCCCCTGCTTCCACAGCTGCCCGTGTATTAGTTTTCTTCTCGTCTGAGTTCCTGCTGTATGGCTTCTCTATTTCTCTACAAGCGAGACCACTGGGCAGTCAGAGTTTACTGAAATCATACATATCTCCACCTATTATGTATATAAAAGGCTTTCCTCGTCCCCCAGTGAAGATGTTTGTTCTCCTCCCAAACATGCCTCAGTGTACTGACTTAGTTCCCTACCGCGTGAGTACTTTTCCTTTCTTCTCTCATCTACGTGTCTTCTTTTGCTGATGTTGTATTAATTAGAACACGGCACAGCACTCTCCAGTGGAGCTTTACCTTCAGAGAGATGTTTTATACAGTATGCCATAACAGATTTATAGAAAACTAAAATGTCTAAAAAGACACTCAGTGTTTGTGTTATAAAGAAGATATGGGGTGCTGGGAAAGTGTTATACACTTTGAAGAGTATAAAAAATAAAACACACACACACACTGATGTTGCATAATCTGTAGACGCTAATGTTGTTTGAAGCCAGTTTGGAGTTGATTTCATTTTGTAATTTCAAAAATGAATTCCTGTTGGTGTTTTTGAAGTGCTTGAAATTTAACACCATTTGAATATTTTTTTGTCTCTTTCCTTTTTCACACTATTTTACTTCTGCAATCTAATCACCAGAGTTTAGACACCAGAAACATCACTCTGGTTTTTTAAACAAGGACGAGGGTGTTACTCAGTTTTAAAATAAATACGATGGTCAAGAAATGGGTTCGCAGTTCAAAAAAGAAAAAGAATACAACTACTAGAAATACGACTTTTGAGAATTAAACCTTTTTTTCTAACCAAAGTGTCCTGGATGGAAGTCATCATGCTTTTGTAACTGAATAAAGGAATAAACTATGTATATTTGTTCCATTTTATTTCCTTGACTCCGAAGAGGATGTGACTTCAGATATTAGAGGTGAAGAAGACAGCGCTGCCTGAGTCAGAGAGGCGGGGGGGGGGAACAAGCTGCTCGTGAACAAGCTGCCAATAAACCATCTTATGTGGACTCAATGGTCCTCATCGGGGTCGTGCAGGTTAGGGAGAACAGGCAAAATTCAATCGAGGAACAAAAGATATGCTTTGCACCCGTATGTTTACGTCATTTTTATGTTTAAAAGCAGCAGCAAGCAGTACTAGACCTGCATAGTCACTGTGACAGGAAGAAGAAAACTAGAGGCTATTTTCATGTTTCTGCCTTTTCTTCTTTATCTGATAGCATGGAGACATGTATGGAACAAATGCGTGGGGAGAGAGAGAGAGAGAGAGAGAGAGAGAGAGAGAGGGTACTGACATGCAGCTAAGGGCCTCGCTGGGTTAAAGTCGCCCCGCGTTGTGTTTTTAGGCATCGTGTTTCAGCGTCTGTCCCATTCTCGTGAACAGCATTCAAATTGATTAGATTTTGTTTTTTTGGTTTAATTCGCTAATTACAACATTAACACTAATGTCTCATAGTATAAAATGAAAACGTTACGACATTTTGTATCCATAAGGTCAAAGGTGAACTTCCCGGTAACAGAATCATCAAAAACCCCATGGATTGTAGCTGTTGGGGTAGTGGACCAATCACACATCGCTTTACTTGAAGAACGCTTGCAGTGGTTGGCTGTGAGCAAAACCATACAAACATTCATGTTTTCTGGATCTAGATACATAAAGGACCAAATGCAGTTTCAATACTACTTAGTAGTACATATTTTTATTTCTAAAGGTACCAAGAGCCACACCCTAAATGTCGGTGTCATGTACTCGGCCGGGACGCATTTGAAGTTTTTTATATTTGATTTGTGTAAACTGTCCACACACGAAGGAACTCTCGGAGTCTGTTCGAAGAGTCAGGAACAAAGAAAAGACCAACTACAATAAAAAGCTTTATACAAGCTAAGTAAATCAGATTAAAACTTACAAACTACGTATACAATAGAAGAAATTCTGAATACTGTAACTGGAGTATGAGTAAACCAGGAGCCTGTAAACATAGAGTAGAAGTAATAAATATATACAGGTTAGAAGTACTACCCTGGTAATGGGGTTGGGAAAACTATGGGAGATACTGCTTTGTCACGAGAAGACACTTGGGATAGATTATTATGCAAATGTGAAATATGTACAGCATTATTGCTTTCTGTCTAGACCCTGTCCCCATCAGTCCCCACAAGGAACACCCCCCCCCCCCCCCCCCCCCCATGCCGGGTAGAGGTGGGGCTTTTTGTTTGTTTGGTGTGTGATTTCCAGATTCAGTGTACCTATGTGCACGTTTCAAACATCGATGACGACAAGTCAAAGAAACATAACTACGTGTTTCCACCTGTTCATTAGTAAAGTAAAGCCGTGGTAGACGTATCCTTAGTGTACCTAAACGTCACCATGAAGCCATCTTCATTTGTTCAGGTATTAGTTTAGGTTCTTGCCATATAGATTCCATATATGGAAATTGTATTTCTGTGCATAAGGTGTGAAAGCAGACACACTATTCACTACTTGGAAGAAACATTTCATGCAACAGTCATTGTTCAGCCTGGAGGAAGGAATTCATTTCATGATGAATATGCAAATATAGAATTGTGCTATAGTGTTCTGTGGTGCTTATTGTGTATCTTATGTATTTGTGGGTGTTACATGGAGATAGGAGGCTGTCGTCCCATGTCCCGTCCCAGGATTCGTGGCCTCCACCCACGGAGAGGCCCCCCTCCTTCTCACTATGCCAGCCAAAGGCCGATACTCTATAATTAACGTCTCTCTCTTCCTCCTTCCAGCTAGCCGCTGCACCCGGATGTTTGTTCTCTCGCCCAGTGCTCAAGATTCCCGTCGACGACTTTAAACCAAAGCGTTTGGCTTTTCCAGCACCACATGAGACGTGACGTGACGTGTAGTGCTTTACTGACTTCCTGTTCGTGCTATAGGTAAAGGTTGTGATTGTAAATGTCCAGGAACACACTGGAGGAGCTAGCCCCTCAGGTGAAATGTATCTTGGGAGATGGGAATCATGTCACCAGGTTTTAAGTAATCAGTCCCTATCTAAAATTAAATCTGGATGCTTCACCTGTCCTGGATCATTTTGACAACCAGAAAATCACATTCTAAAATTACAATGATCTTACAGCTGGAAGATCATTCGTACTGATGATAGCAGATCTAGTACGAAGAGTGAAGAGAGAAGTGGGATGAGTCCGGAACAGTCCGGAGAGATCTTGTTTCAGCCTGGAGAGTCTTTAAGGGAATGCTGCTTAATGGTGTCCAGGTGAACGGTGGTCTAACTGTGTTGCAGTGTCTCCTCCTGGCATGTCAGCAATGTTTTTCTAAAAAGAGGAGGAAAGGAAATCAATAGTGGTGAAGATGCTGCTGCCAGCTCGTGTTGGGGGACAGAGTCGAGTCTCGCAGCCATCAGGGAGGAAGTGGTTGCTCCTCTTTACCACATCTTGAGTAAACTGCCTCAGTCCGGAGCAAGAGGGTATATTTACACATATCCTCTTAATTTTGAAATTAGAAATCACTTGGGATTCAACTGTCTCTCTTTCTGTCCTCTCTTGTCCCTGCTCCATGTTCCCTCCATGTGTGCTGCATACACCCACAAGCAGCTGCACATATTTCTGTGTGGGTGTTTTCTTCTGCACATGTACGTGAGCAACGACACAAAGACACAGACACAGACACGGGTGCACATAAGCCCAAACACACATTCTCTGCCCACATAGATGCTGCAAGACTGAGCTCAATGGCAGAGCACCTCTCGTCTCTCATCCGTCCAACCCTCAGGCCGTTTCTCTGGAGCTCCGAGTAGGATGAGGTCTGACGACAGCATCTAACGGAGCATTGGCAATACACAGAAATCGCCTCAGGACAGGCTTAGTGCTTGCTTGATTTCCAAACATACAGTAGATACTGGTACACAGTACACATACATGTATTCACAAACACAAACACAGACACCACGCTGTCTGGACACACTGTACGCTGGATGGAGACAGACACCACGCTGTCTGGACACACTGTACGGTGGATGGAGACAGACACCACGCTGTCTGGACACACTGTACGGTGGATGGAGACAGACGCTACGCTGTCTGGACACACTGTACGCTGGATGGAGACAGACACCACGCTGGCCTCGGCAGGCCACTTTAAATATTGCTTCAGCACTTCAGTGGTCAGTACACACGTCAAGGCTCACAGTTTGAAGCTTCACATTTTCCCATCAGCTGCTGATTTATGACTCGTAATGTGGTTCTAGTGCTCCGCAAATGAAAACGTATGAGGTTATTATGATTTATTATCCAGTTTGAGCTTTCTGGATCTCCCACGTCTCTGTGGTGTTGAGGGTCACCCAGGCCGACTGAGAAAGACAGCCAATCACAAGACAGAGCCTGTGTGTCTGATGCTCTCCAGATTAACTGTCCCTGTTTGAGACATGTGCTTCCTCATTGTTCGGGGAACAGGGAAGTTGCTCTGCTGCCAGACCTCCTGAAGTTAAGGGAAAGCTGGCACCCTGAACCCAAATTCTCTTCCTCTGTTTCCCATCAGTCTATCTCAGTGGACGGAGGTAGACGACGGCCTTGAGGGGAAGATGGATGGATGTAGTAAACGAGCGCTGGATACAGAAAGAAGGAGAGGGAGTGAGGGAGAGATGTATAGCAGCCCACATGGCTTCAGACAGAATGACAGATGAGGGGATTATGGGACAGGGTTTCTTTCCACAGTGATCAAAGTTATGGAGGCTCCCTGCACAACCCAGGTAGACTCCCAGCCAATCACTCTGGTGGACAGGGTCAGGATCCAAGCAGTAGGAAACACCCTCCATTTCAATGCAATATTTCACTCAATAGGCAAGAATTCCCTACTTAAATCTCTTCACTGCAAAGCAATGCTTCACTTGTCATTTCCCTTTCTGGAAAAGGAAGTTCTTTTTGACAAGAGGAGACATTTTTCATTCTGCCAGTCAGTGCATGGTCCTGGATTTGCTGGGAGCTGTGAGTGGGCAATCTTTTCTTTTAGTGGACTGTTTTCTTCTGTTCTCATTCTCAATGTCAGAGTTCACTTGAAAGACACTCACATTCCTATTTAAACATTCTTAACCCTAAATTGCACCCTTCTCCTTCATTACCCAGTGCAAATTTAGTAAGCACACAAATCAAATTGGCCAAGACTGTCACAGTACCCGAGACGTCTTACTGTAACAGCACATTCAGGCTTTATGCATTTCTCTGCTGCGGCACAACTCTCTGTTTGAGTGTCTAGGGCGAGCATGTGTATGTGCATGCATGCATGCATATACAGCCTGAGTGCATGTGCAGGTGTATATGCAGTAGTGTGTGAAGGTGTGATTGGGATTTCGGTAAATACGCAATGTGTAGTAACCCCTGAATAATGGATTCAGCCCCTGAAAGAGTAATCACTGAACCCTGAGCTCAGCCTATTGAAGTTTAATAACTTTCTGAATGTCAGAACACATGACAGCATGAAACCTAATCCCCTCTCCCTGTAGAGAGAGCCCCCCCCCCCCCCCCCCCCCCCCCCCC
>NC_048416.1:476082-490480 GCF_013103735.1 Etheostoma cragini
CCCCCCCCCCCCCCCCCCCCCTCTGCCTAGTCCTCTCTGTTGTCACAAACTGTAAACACACACATCAACACGGCTAAAGTCTTCCAGACTAGCTGGTGTGATTTAAACGGTGTTCATATATATGTATGTAGGTACATAAATACGGGAGAGTTCCTGCTGAACAGAGTTCACCCGTCTGTATCTCCTGAAGGCGGGGGGGGGGGGGATATATGTTTGTTGGAATGAAAGTAACACATTGCCGTCCATGTCGTCTTTGTGTTTCTTTTGGGAAACCACGACTTGCTAATAACCGAAGCCTTTCTGCTCAGTTTTTAATGATTGAAAAGAAGCTAACAACAACAATCTTAATGACAAACTGTACGGCTACAAAGGGAGATCCGTTTGGGAAAGGATACATGCATGGTAGTGGAGATTACTATATATATATATAATTATATATATACATAAATACGTACATATACGTATATGCATATGTATTGTATATAGAACAGCAGAAGCTCTCAGACATCTCAGTACCTCCCTCCCTTCCCCCCTCTCTCACTAACAGACACACACACACACACACAAGGTAACCACATAATAATATTCACACACTTCATCCCACACAAGCTCTTCACATGAAGTGGCGAGGTGGTTGTTTTAAGGATCTCCAGTCCAGGTTCAGCCTCTCTTTGGGATTATTCATAAATAATAAATCAGCAGCGGCGTTAGGGAGTTACAACTGTTTGCATGTTTTGATTTCCATTCGAGCTTCCACAGGAGTACAACTTTTTACAAGCATTTTCCCCTCTTTTCCTCCCCCTATTTTCACTTTACACTTTTGTCTGAGAAATATATCATCATTTATGATTTATGGGCCCTTGCATTATACCATTTACACATGAGAGCTGTGAGAAGTTGCATTGCACACCATCCCCTTGTTTACTGGCTGCAGCTCATTCTGATCTCATTCTAACCGTTTGAGATAGAAGTAGGATCTGCCCTGTGTGTGTTTAATCGCTCATGCTTTCACTCAGACACGAGTGCCATGCCTCTGCAAGATGCCATCACCATTAACATGTGACATTTATAGCTAGCCCAAAGGAAAAGCATTATTATATTTATCGCTTTCATACTGGTGATTTCCAAAATGCAAAACAGGTGGTTGCTTATTGACATTATATATGGAATATGGAATAATAAATAATGGTTCCTCAGGAAGGATGATGCTGCTTGGAACTGAATGCCTCATTATCATGAGTTTGCATTAATTCAGTACTTGAATGTTTCTCTCTATCTATCTCCCTCTTTCTTTCCCTCTCTCGCTCTCTCTCTCTCTCTCTCTCTCTCTCTCTCTCTCTCTGCCTCTCTCTCTCTCAAATTCAAATTCAAATTGCTTTATTGGCATGAATGTCAGGAAAACAATATTTCTGAAGCGGTAACGATAATGCTACAATTCATTAATAATAAGATGAGGAAAGAAAAGCACAAAAAATGCATGTTTACAAGAATGCATTGATTAAACTAAAAGATGTAAATTGAGTAAAAAAAACAACAACAAGGAAATCGTAGGAGAGAAAAAAACTGTGTGTGTGTCTCTCTAACTGCACCCCCTCACTCTCACATCTATCTCAACTTCTCTCCACACTGCCCCCCCCCCCTCAGCACGCTTTCTCACCGTCCCCCTCTAATCTGTAAAACCGCACATGTGGCTCGGTGCGCAGAGTGATGAGAGGAAATGTCACATTCTCCTGCAAGCAGCAGACCATCACACTGGAATGTCAATTGGCTGACTGGTGTCGCGGTGCAGGGATGGAGGGATGGAGGGATGAATGGGCTGAGGAGTGGAGGATGACAGAAGCTTCCCTGTTCCATTGTGTTTTTTAAAGACATGGCATTTTTCGATGATTATTCTAATCCCACCAAGGACCTCTGAGCTCGGACTGGGTGCCTTATCTCCCCTGCGCAGTCATTCTCTCATTAAAACACAATCACAGGCCACCAACTCTAATAAACCTCCGACTTCCTCTTTGAACGCGGACGGGGAGGGTGGTGGTGAAAATGCAGATTACAGGAGGTCTGTCTGCCAGCCCTCTGTACGTGACATGGGGAACAGGACGCTGTGTCTCAGCACTTCTAGAGCAAAAAGGCCATTTCAAATTCATTGGATTGGGTCCTTATTTTGTTAAAACCATATTGAAAAAGGTCAGTCTTTAATAAAGGCTATTGGGATTATAGAGTGCCTAGTGGTATTAGTGATGTGTGTACCTTGATAGTTTGTGGTTGCCATGGAGAAGTGGATTGGAACACACTTCTGAAGACACTGCTCTCCGGGCAAGTTGTCCAAAGTTCAAATCAAGCCAAACACTTGCAGGCATTGAAGCTGCAGCCTGCAATCCTTCTTGACTACCGTATCCCACCTTCTCTCTCTCTCTGTGACTCTCTTGCTTTTTCACACACACACACACACACACACACACACATGCCAGACAGGCTTTTTCATAAACCCTCTTTAATCATGAGCTCAAGTGAATATTTCAACCCCTGCAGCGTGGCTTAAATTCTAACATGGTGCAGTAAAGAGGGCCACTTTGTCACATCCCTACCAACTTTTGTGTATATGTAATGTGTATAAATCTAATTTACTGACATTTTGAATGTACAAATTTACTCTCAAAGCAGTTTTCATAAATAATTAGCCTGTTGCCCATATAATAATCAGATAACGGCCCAATCAGTGAGCTCTTTGGGTTTTTAACCAGTCAAGAAGTCTTGGATCTTTAGCTGCTCATGTTGTAATGAATCCAGGTAAAGAAAAGTCAGCCAGCTTGAGAAAAGAAAGGTCATGTAGATGTCGACTGGTTGGGAGATATATTGTCACTGAGACAAATGTGTGCTAGAAGAAGTGTTCCGATCCTTTGCTTACTGTACTGTTAGTAAAAGTATCAAAACCACAAGATAAATGTACTTTTACAAGTTAAAGTCCTGGATTTCAAAATGTAGTTCAGTAAAAGTGCAAATTATAATGACAGTTATATTAACATATAAGCAGCATTGTACTTGGTCAAGCTGAAGCAACCTTTAACTACTTATACTGGTCAATAAAGGCGGATGATCATACGCTTTATAACGTATTAAACTTCAAAGAAACTGGTCACTAAAGTTGTCATTGTGTCATAAACAGTAGAGTAAAAAACAATATTTTCTTATTATTATTTTAACAATAAGTGTTTCCATTTAATGCAACAAACTGAGTTCTCATGTAAGCAGCATTGTGGTATATCATCATAGTACATAGAAACAAAGATTGATCAGTTCCATCTACTTGCAAAGTACTTCTCCTGGCCAAATCCATGATATGATAAACAAAGCTAGAGATGATTTATGGAAATGCAAATAATGATTTGGCATAACTGCTGTTAAAAGTTGTTTTTGTCTCCGCTGATGAAAGGGTCGGGGGAGCACCAAGATTGTAAATTATCATAACAGCTAGAGTTTCGACATGTGCTTCTTTAAATTTGAAGCACACCACCGATGTGGGTCTTGTTTGCGACTGAGACCGGACCACTGCAATGCAGCAACCACTTTGGAAACATTTAGCACCAGCTTTCATTTCCTTTCTCCCCCTCTTCTCGCTCTCCTCCTCCTTCTGCCTACTAATCACCATCCCCAATCATATCTGACAGAAAATCCCAAATCAATAAAGACTGTCTGCTACCCTTTACAAAACGCTGATGATCTACATGTGATTGGTTTGGAGACCATATCGTAATTCCTCATCTACAGGAGCTCTGGAATGAGGTTTATCTCCAGTCCAGGTCCTCCTTCAGCCACTGTGGCTTCAACTACTTAGTAAACTATGGGGGCAAACTTACAGTGCTATTGGTATCCAAAATCCTTCTGCTTGGTCCCTCAAGTCGTAGCCCCCTGCTCGCGTGGCAGAGACTCACCACCCCCGTACTCTTTGTGTCCGTACATTGCTTAGAGACGTAAAAAAAGGGGATTTATGGAAATAATATGCATTAAAAGATGAGCAAGGAGCCAAAGTCAGAGCAGGCAGCTGTCACTGGTAGTGATTCAGAGGTCTATGAGGCCTCTCACTTTGTTCCTAAATTATTCATGCAATCTGTCAATGCTGCTGTCTAGGCAGACTCCTCTCTCCATGTGTTCCATGATGACAGACATCCTGCACTGTGTTCACTGCTATCTTCTCAAAATCCCTCACATGAGACACACACTGCGTTCACAAAGCTCCAGCACATGTTTCTGTGTGTACATGGGAGAGTGTATACTCCCGCTCATATGCTATGGCTACATTGCTTGAATGTCTCCTCTTGTGTTTTATCTCACTAGCTTTAGAATCATTTTGCATCTTTGTAATTTGCTTTAAAGTCTTTGTGAGTGTTGTCATTATGTCTCTGTGTGTGTGTTCCCTCATGCAAAATAGATACAAAACACAGTGGCATGTGAATATTCAGACACAAATGTGCACACACACACACACACACATACACACACACTCAATCACACACTCACATGCACACACACACACACACTCTGACACACGCACACACTTCATGCTTGCAGTCTCAAAGAGTGAGCTTCCTCTTTCTCTCTCATCCCAGAGAGAAGCTGCACTTCCACTTCCCTTTGTAGGAGACTATAAAAGACAGATATTCATCAGATGTTGGAAAGCATGTATTATTAAAACGCTTCTTCAAAATAGTCTCCTAACGCTCCCTCCACAACATGATAAATATGTATATATACATATATACTGTACATAAAGAAAAACTAAAAGATAAACTAGTCTACTACTACAAATCTAATATGGTATAGGGTTAGGGTTAGTATATATATATATATATATATATATATATATATATATATATATATATATATAGTATATATACTTTAGTATATCCATCCCTCTACCTTAGTGTCTTTGAGTGGGACCACGCAGCTCAAACTGAGGCCGATGTGACAGTGCTGATCCAGGCCATGTCACTCAGCATCAGGACCGATGGGTCTTATCTACAGTATCAAGGATGGCCACATTGTTGTGTTGTTGTGTTGGAAACTCTACGTAGACTCATGATATTAGTTTAGTGGTTGAAGCCTCACATTGAGGGCATTTTCAGCTTTCTTAACACAACTTGATAGATGAGTCTCATTGCGAGCACTAAGTGGCTCTTTAAGAAAACGGGAGCCTGGTTTGTTTCTATGGATGCTGACGTCAAGTGTTTGTACAGCAGCCTCAGGGAGGATGTAGGCTGGATATACTCACATGCACACTCTGAAGGATGGATATATGCACAAACAAACACACACACACACACACACACACACCCACCCGAACGGGAGAAAAGTGCACGCCACAGAGCTGAACCAGCTAACAATGGGACAATGTCTTGTTATAACACACACACACACACACACACACACACATACACACACTTTTAAACATTATCCCTGAGTACACAGGATGGCTGCGTCCAACAGTGAGCTAATTAAGAAATGCCCAGTGAGTAGATTACCAATGTAACGGTAACCAAGGCCGACCGCTTCGCCTCCATAACAACCGAACATCCAGTCTGAGAAAGAGAGAGAGCTTTAAATCAGCAGTTGGTCCCTGTGCTGATGGCGTCTAGGTTTCATGTTTAAGGGGAAAAAACACGTAATTGTTTCTTTCTTTCTTCGTTTCATCTCCATCACATCTGACTTTTCCCTTCTCCCTGCACATTGTTCCTTTGTTGCAGGACTTACTGTAATGATAAGACCTGATAAACAGGATCTCTTTCTCAGCTGGGGCTCCTGCTCTTTCTGTCCACGTGGCTGCTTATCTTCCAGACACACCTTTGCTTTGCAACAAACTTAAATCCCCAACTCAGCCAAGGTGAGGGACGCTGTGAACACCTGTCGCCGGGTAAATCCTGACCACTGGGCGATGAGATGAAACAGACAGATATTACTCTATTTACTGAAATGTGCATATTTGTCAGATTGAGCCGTCCTCTGAATCACTCTGTCCTTTATCTCGTTTTTCTCCCCAACTCTTTTCCTGCATCCTCTTAATTTTCTTCAAACACACATTTCTTTCTGTCATCATTTGTTTTTAAAAGATGACCATTTTATCACAACTATTATCCTCTCCGTTATCTTTTAACTTGTAGTTATGATCTTTCATACTGTTTTTTATCATTCAGATGGTCATCATCAAGAAGTATGTGTGTCACATGGCTTCCAGCTTCCTGTGATCCTTTCATTTAGAGAGAGAAGAATGTTGCCTTCTCTACAATATGCTGTCTCATTTCACTGGAGTCAACAGCTCTTGTCACTGGTTTGACCAAACAACTTGGAATAAGGTTTAAGTTAACCCTTCGACACAAAGATGAAGCAGTAGTCTTTAAAAAAAAAAAGGTTTTGGTTTGTCATTTTTGTCCACTTGAGGGCAGAACAAGTTGTAAATACTCGGAGTGACATGGCTAAAACTACCAGAGCAAAATTAAAGTAAAAAAGAATTCAAATCAAATATTATTTATAGGATTTGGGGGGTTGTATTGTGTCTCTGATGCTACCACACGCATACTGACTGGAATAAAACATCCATGGTGGTCTGAGTGAGATCCGGTTTCTGAATGTCCTCTGATCCGGTTTCTGAATGTCCTCTGTCTTCAGTCTCCGGGTGAGCTGTCAGTCTCCTTTCCCTGTTCTACGTCCTGTCCCTGTTTTACTTCCTGTCCCTGTTCTACTTCCTTTTCCTGTTCTACTTCCTGTCCCTGTTCTACTTCCTGTCCCTGTTGTGTCCCTGGTCTAGAAGAAGTCTCCCAGCTGATCCTGCCCTGGACTGACCAAAGCTGGAGAAAGAGTTATCTAGCTGATGAATCTTACCGAGCTACTGAGCATGTGCAGCTCCCATCTAAGATAGGATAGAAGGGAGACGTCTCACTCTGGAGCTAATGCAGAGACCTAAACCCACAGGGTGAAACAGGATCTGCAGCAATGTGCAGTACAACAAGAATATGGTGTTTTTAGAAAATGAAACCATGGAAACCTATCCTGGCACAACCTCTAAATACAGTTACGAACCTGAAAATTAGCAGCCTATGGGCCCTTTAAGCTTTCATTTGGAGTCTTGATTGTGAGATGGATATGATAAGATTCCTTCATTGTCATTTCTTAGTACTCACATAGGAAACAAACCAAATGTTTCCTCTGCATTTAACCCATTGTATTCACTAGGAGCCCATCAGGGCAACTGGCAGGAGAACTACCCTAACATCCATGTTTTGGGTGGTGGGACGGGGCATTGAACCACCTGATGAACATAAGTCCACTATAAACTCTCCTTTTGCTTCTGTTTTGGTCTCCACCAGTTCCTGAGGGAAATATCTGGCTCTTTAGCTTCTGCTACAATAGGCCAGTCTCGGTCTGTTGTTCTGGTGCTAGGCAGGTACGTGTTCAGTAGGTTAGAGATCTTTTTTTTTTCTATCTTTTTTTCAATTGGTCGAAAAATGTTAAAACACTCTATCTAGATGAGGGGAACTGTACAGTTGGGAGATAATTCTCTATCTTCAAATGATCTCATTGTATGACAGTGTCACATATATATTCTCTATGAGCTTGTTCCTACTCTTCACTGAGATTGATGTTTACACTGAAATGTTCCAGACTCCATGTTTTACAGCTCCATCAAGTAGAAATACGGTCTATATATCTATCTTATCTGTCTAATCTTTGCATGTCTTAAATGTCCAAAATACAAAAACTTTAGGTTTATGTCATTTAGCTTGGAGCATTCCTCCTTTATGTGGCTCTGTGTCTCTCTCTGTCCTTCCGAGACATACTGTAAGTGTTGACAGTTTAACATGCACACATCCACTTACACAGCTGTGAGGACCCGACCAGGTGGATGTCTCAGCAGGCGGTAACTCCACGAATCAGTGAGCCAGTCTCGTGACATCATGTCTCCAGCAGAGCCCCCCAACCCTCTCCGCTTCCTGTTTCAGTCCTTCATGTCCCAGCAGGTGATCCTATCTGCTTCATTTATATATATTTAATATATATATATATAAATATATACATATATACCCTTTTCTACAGTCACCAAAATAAAAGGACTCTTGTGTTTTTTTTCCTCCTCTCAACACATTGCGGTCTTTGTTGTGGTGCAGAGATATCTCATCCATCTCTTCTGAGGCGATATACTGTCAGTCACGCACCGTGGAAGGTCAATTCTTTTGTTTGCCTCACAAATCATAAGTGTCTTTTATGGAAGGAAAGCAAATAGCTTTCAGAAGAAGACAGGAAAGAGTTTTGTTGGCTCCATCCTGGGCGTTTTGTTGTTTCTTTATGTCAGGGTTTTCATGATGTGTCCCATGGAGCTGACGGAGGCCGGTAGCCAAGGTGTTTACCTGGCTCTCTGAGGCCCTGGTGGCTTTATCACCGTGTTGACTCTCTAGGGGATTATAAAGAAACAAGCAAGGTTTATCAGGGAAAAAACTACAAAGAAGTCGGGCACTGAGCACTGCCGAAAACACACACACACACACACAGATTTGTCACCTTGAGCTCTTTCCCTCTCTCCCCTTCAGTTCACCACTTCTACTATCTGTGAGGAATTAATCCCTGCATGTTGTCTTTCAGGCTGAGTAAGGTAAACAAAATGCCTTTCACATCAAAGACAAATGTTTCTCAATTTCCTAATTGATAATCCTGCTCTTGACATCCAGCTCTGACTGGCTGGGTTTTGTTCCTATGACAACAGCGCTGCATACATCCTCTGATGCTCTCTCTATTTTAGTGGAGACTCTAGTGAGTTGTTCCATATTCATTAAATATTCACACACTAATTTGTATTAATATGCCTTAATGGACTGAAAGTATTGCCAGAATTTTCGCTGTAGAACTTCTCAGCTTAAACCTTATTCCAACTTTAATCCTAAACCTAAATTCTAACTCAAAACTAGCCTAAAATCCTCTCTGTAGATCATTTTCTTCATCTGACTTTCTTTCCCTGTGAGGGAATTTGGTCCTCTTAACAGCAGAAATACAAGAACAGGCACACATCAAACACACACAGCCACAGCTGGTACCCCCTATGCGATAACTCCTACAAAACGCCTGTCATCTTTACTCCGTCATACACAAGCAGGGAGTCAGCGCAAGCCGATGGATCAATTTAGTACAGAAAATCTGTGGCATTCTTCAAATGTAATGGGCTTTGATGTAGACGCTGAGCTGCATTACAGAGCCCTGCTGAAGCCACTGCAACCTCTTTTCATCTGCCTGCTTCCTATGCACAGGACGTTGGCAGGGAACGTGCCTCACTTGTGCAACATTTTTTCTTCTTCTCATGCTTAGTGGGGTGGATGGTGTGCACACCTACACACACGCATCCTTTTTCTTTCACTAATTCATGTTCTTTTCAGCTGCATTGGAAATAACTACTTCCTTCCAGCTTGTTTGGGATGATTGGTTCTCCGTGCCAGCCAGAATCGCTCTTTTGACCCTATTTGTGACACTTGTTTGATCATCGTGAGCCTTTACAAAGTACAAAAAGCCATCCTCCTATGAGATTTCTACTGGGGTGTCAAGTATGACTCCATCCGGGGCTGTCCTGTTCCACAGCTACAGACTGCCCCCTGGTGGAGGGGTTGCTCTTAGCATGTGTTTGCATTGTGTTCTTGTACTTTATGGGATGGTTTGTTGACAGATCTGCACTGGATTACACGTCGGTCTGGATTGGATACAACTGTTAGAACTGTTTCAATCTCAACAAATATACATCAGAGAGATAATATTTTATACACATGGCCCATGATGTATCATTATGGACATTATGATTAAAAATTAGGTGACTTTGAAATCATATAATTTATCCATGGCTGTCAGTCAAAGTTAAATATAATCATCCAACTGGACACTGAGTAGGAATACCCACTCTCATTTGAATTTTGTCTAACCATAAGAGCAAACCCGAGGCTTCTTTTCCTCTGCTGCAGCTGCAGCTCTTCCCTTCTCTCAGTAATTACAACTGTTGCAATGCCAAAGTGTCTTGCTACAGCGTGTGAGGCTCCTTACTGCCACTTTCTCTCATGCACTGAATTGTGATAACGCCACTTCCATTTGGCTAAAAATACTACTACATTTGATTTGTATTACACTTTACATTACAGCAATCTCAAAGTGCTGCAGAGCATATAATGCAGTAAAAAAAAATCAATACACTTTTTTTTTTAAAGACCAAGGGAAAAAAAATTAGTTAAAGGGAAAACCTAAAAAAGACATTTAGTAAAAAGCTTATTTTTTATATTAAATGCCACCTTAATGACCCCCAAAAATTGGTTGCCTAAAATTCAAATCCTCAAGACAAAACATTAAATGAACATAACACAGAATTTGCTTTGAAAAGTTGTATTTATAATAACATTTAAAAAGTCATCCAGGGGCCAAGCCAAACAACACAGGAACAAGATGGAGATAATTTACTGCTCTGGGCTTACAAATGAATCAATCAGACAGAAACTGCTGTAGTGTGTGTGTGTGTGTGTGGGGGGGGGGGGGGGGGGGGGGGGGGGGGGGGGGGGGGTAGAGTCTGGAGAACAGCATGGCCGTCCGTCGTTCGTACAGAGCAGTGACCATCAAACCACATCAGCCAACATCTGCGAGCTGCAGCACGTAGTGAGAATGACATGACGCTCGTTCTCACAGGGCCTCGGAGGACATTTTGCCCAGTTATAACTACGTTAATAACAGTTTATAACTACGGCCGACGGACGTCTGCCACAGCTGCAGTCTAGCAGAGATGAAAAGTCAGGACTCTTCTGCAATACATAGTTGACCCTATTGACAGATTATAGGCAAATGAAAAATTAAATTGGCCAACAGTTAGATTCAAAACATGAGGGTAGAATCATTTATATTTCCAATATATTTAGCATTTTGTCATAAACTCAAATAGCACACTGGTGCAGATTAAGTTCTGTAAACCAATATGAGCCCAACTGCTGTGATTAACCTACAGTACATCACTAGTTGGTGATGTACTGTAGGTTACTGTAGTTCACTGGTTCAGCCTTTATTGGGACATTGTTATGCATTTCAAGCCTGATGATAACCCCTTTTTTTCTAAGCTATATCGACAGCATCACAATAGTAGGACTGCTGAATCTATCACTGCGTTGGCTGGCCTAATTCTGACTGTTCAGAGTGATATGTTGGCCACAAAAAGCTGGTAGTTCAATGTCCACCATACAAAGGCAGGATGGTTGAAGACCTCGGAGTCCATTATGAAGACAAACATAAACACAGTGCCCAAACTATTCCTACAAAACACACAACAAAGGAATATCCATGGCACATTTATCAAATTATCTGTTAATGATTTAACTATGAGTAAGATTTCAGCTTTAACATTCCATGGAATGCCCTGTATCAATAAAAATCAATGGCAAAAAATGACACACAGTCCATTATATATGTGGTGTAGAAACTCTTAAGAGTTGGCCCACCCACTCAAAGGCACCATGACTGGTGGTAGAGGGGCCAGACACACAGGGAGACGCACCAGGGGCCGGCCGGAGGGGACGTGGCCTACACCGAGGCCTAGTCACACCCTAGCTCAATTCTTCTTCACTGCACAACTGATGTTAAACACAGAGTCCTGGACTAACGCTGCATTTATAATCCCACATCAGCGAAGCGGCTGTGACAGTAGCTGTTATCGGGGGGGGGACACCCCGCCTTATGACATTTAAAAAAACTCAGCCAATGAAGAAAAAATGACTTCATATTTCCAGCTGACAGTGCTGCATCCATCACCATATCACCACAGAGTCCCACAGCTCCATGTACTGTAAATCAAAGCCGCTATGCCTTCCATTCGCTGACACCCCCCCCCCCCCCCCCCCCCCCCCATCTCCTAATTGTTGATTTCACAGAATGCTTTCCCCGCCAGATGACAGACTGTATCCAGAGACCTTCAGCAGGCACAGAAGCAGCTTTCATACAAAACATCCTCCTGTTGCTGTCATTCCATGTGAAACTTTATATTATTATTGCAAGATTTAATACTAAATAGGGGTCTTTTAAGGTATAAAATGAGCCATAGTCAATGGCTACCAAGGCCAATAGTTGCATGTAAAATATAAGCATCACAAGTAGCACCCTTCAGCAATATCAAAAAAAATTGTTTACAAATCATTAGGATTTGTGTGTGCTATTACTGTTTCTCCCAACTCGTAGTTATATTAATGTAAAGAATCTGGTTTGAATAGTCCAGTGTCCTGTATTACCTTGGCTGATGCTGCAGGGTCTTCATTTTAATAAACAGAAATACAAACAGTGACACCTAGTGCTTATTTTTAGCAATAATATTTGAACTGATTTAGTTGATCAACAAAGAGTGTATTACTACATTAGATGGATCTAAACATGAAGCATCTTTGGTCGGCCCTGTAGTTCTTACTGCTGCAGCAAGCACACCGTTATTCAGAAACTAGGCTGAACCCGTGACTTCCTGGGGAACAAAGTGGTGCAAGAAAGATAACGCATGCAAACTCAAACACCAAAAGCCCAACTCCGTACAACTGCACTGTTTTTTGTTATAAAATCCCGTTCTGTCTGCTATTGACCACATGATTTGGCCTTTAGGTTTCAGAGTCCAGCTCGGTGGCATGGATGATGGATAGCTGGGGTCTAGCTCTGAGAGAAGTACTCCAAGACGAGTCGGAGGTGTCCCAAGCGGTCTTTGAGTGAGGTCAGGGACAGGACAGTGGTTTGATAGGCAGGGTCCAGCTGGAGGACCGAGAGCAGCCACCAGCACCAGGCGGGACCGTCGGACGAGGCCTAGAGGAGCGTGACAAAGAGTTAGAATAGAAACAGGATTACCAGGAAAATGCATAAAGTACCACACTTTCTAAGTCTATTAGCATTTTTAGTCTTAAAATGACTGCTCCCCCGCTGTGGCAGAAGTTGCATCAGCTTGCATTTAAACCCTCTTTCCACTCATTTGGAACGGGGGTAGTGTGTTTAGGCTGCAGCGGCAGGCTCGGCAGGCAGGGCTGGGTTTCAT
Organism: Etheostoma cragini; assembly: GCF_013103735.1. NCBI lineage: Eukaryota > Metazoa > Chordata > Actinopteri > Perciformes > Percidae > Etheostoma > Etheostoma cragini. The sequence goes on from NC_048416.1 coordinate 489,137, forward strand.
TCAAAATGTTCCATACCAGTACCGATACTAGTACCGTGACTTCCATACCGCTTCCTATACAATCAGCCAATCAGCAGCATTATTAGATCTAGGTAGAAGAAGCATGCTGCATGCTTATTGGCTCACTGATGCTGATGAGAACAATTACTGAACTTTGAGAAAAAATAAAGGCAGATATCATTTTCATTGTAAAATAAAAAAAATTGAAATAATGTTAATAGATGAATAAGGATAGATAAAACTAAATTCAAAAACAACTCCAAATCAAAGGCAGGCTTTGGTGTGCAGGACTGTTTAATATACAGTACTTGGTTTGAAATAAGTGGAAATGCAAATTAGCCACTACATGTTACATCTAATGAAAACTCCCCATTTTGAATGTTGTTAGGGTCAGTAAGGAAACATGTTAATATCATGCCAATAAACACGTAAATGCTCAGTGGTTCCTGGACTCTGCTGGAGAGTCAGAGCTAGAAGGAAGGCTCCAACCTGAATGTTTTCCTCCTTATCTGGCATGGTGCCGTACTGTCTGTTGATCTGATCCCGGATGCGGCTGCCAAGACGCTGGTACCAGTCCTGAGCCTGCTGGTACACACTATCATGGAGACTCTCCAAAAGCTCCAACTCACCCCCATCAACCTGGAAGAGAGAGGACACACAGACCCGAGAACCGTCAAGGGGGAGAAGATGTACGGTATCTTCTTTAGATGGAGCTGTGGCAAGTGACCTCTGCAACCTTTACCTTGAGGTCCTCCAGGTACTCTATATCAGCGGTGTGGTAGCCATCTCTCTGACCTCTCTTCAGCACCTTGTACCTGCTGCCCCCCACCGCGTCCACGAAGGAGCGCCCATCAGGCAGCAGCTCCAGACTGTGGATCTCCAACATGCAGCCGTAGTCTGCAAACCTGAAGCACAACCACTACAATAAACAACTTCAGTTCAAGCATCTTTATTTCTTTCTTTATGTGATTTTTGCTGTATTAAACAAAACAATCAAAAACCGGGCAGAATGTTTCATATTCATTCATAGTTGTGCAAAGAAAGTTGAACAAAATCCATTTCATCTTGAGCCAAAAATCTTTTCAAACTTGATATATTCTGTGCCTTTTTTCTAGGGACTATCAACAGTTAGAATTCAAATACAGTACATTTTGTGTCTAATTATATAGAAAAAAATCTTACAATAAAAGAGTTTCAAACTTTTAAATTATGGTTAAAAAAAATAAATCCCTGATTGGTCAGAGACGAGGAGAGGATGTCTGATGACCATTCATAGAGAGAGATAGATACTACCCTCCATTCATAGAGAGAGATAGATACTACCCTCCATTCCTAGAGAGAGAG
>NC_048416.1:490580-515543 GCF_013103735.1 Etheostoma cragini
GAGAGATACTACCCTCCATTCATAGAGAGAGAGATACTACCCTCCATTCATAGAGAGAGATAGATACTACCCTCCGTTAATAGACTTTGAACCATGTTAAGAACTACTTCTTTTATCTCCACTTTGCACATGGAAAACCTAATCTAGCTCATCAAAGTGTCTTGGCTTTGCCATGCTAGTGTAAGGAGAAACCATCTCACACATTTTGCTGAAACATCTGGGGGATTCAATACCATACATGGAACTAGGAACAAATGCCTGGTGGAGGATGAAATGTCCAGCGGACACAGCTTGGGGACCATACATACCCCTTGCCATGCTCATAGCTGCACATGCCAAACTTCTTGGTGCCAGTCTCCATGCAGCGCCGCATCATCAGCCGATATCGAGGCTCGAAGATGTGCAGGGGGCAGGGCAGTCCAGGGTAGGCCACCGTGCAGACAAATATAGGGATGTCCTTAGTCAGACTAAGAGACAGGACAGTGGGAGGATCAAGGAAAAAGAGCAAAGGGAACAAGGGAGAGAATTGTAAGAAGAAGGCACCAGTTTAAGTTTCTAGAACAAATCCCAAGCGTAGATGGGCGAGGGGGGGGCGTACTTGGACAGTTCAGCCATCTCGGCATCGTGGACCTGCTTCCGCTCAGCCAGCTGGGAGGGGAAAAGGTGGGCCATGATCTCCTGGAGCAGAGCGGTGGGGTTGTACTTCCTGTTTTTAAAGAACTGAGAAGAGAAAAGTATGAGCCATTATTGCGACAATATATACAACTTATCGGCAATTATACATATGGTCATATATTGGTCATATATACACGGTGTATATTACAGTAAAACACAAGAAAAAAACACAAGCATTAACACCTGTTTTAACACTAGTGCTGCAATGCATTTGTGGATACAAAATATAGATGTATTGATTTGGAATCTGATGTTAATGTTGTCTCAGCGGTGCATACACACTGTTGTTAGGACAGTGCTACTTATCATAATGGATCATCTATCACAAGCAAAACATAGGAACCAGGAAGTTATTCTTTACTGTACCGTCATGTGAATTTGTTAAAAAGTTAGAGGTGCATAAAAAAAATAGTATGATTTAGTGTGGGGGGGGGGGGTTGGGGGGGGTACCTCTTGGAGGGGCTGTTTGCACAGAGGACAGCGGAGGTTGTGGTCCAGACTCCTCTCTATGCAGTTTTTACAGAAGGTGTGACCACAGGGCGTAGTGACTGGCTCGAAGAACAACCTGCAGACAGAGAAAGAGGTTTCAAGTCGAGGAAGGATGTTCATAACCACAAATATTTGGGTTAATGTTGAAATCATGGGTGGGGGTGGTGTGGGGGTCAGCCTGGGGAGGTTCTTGCCACTGCTTTTGTATTGTTGTTACTTGTCTTGCGTTGTACCACTTTATGTTTGCTGTTTTTGGAATTTAATTGATTTTTTGTTATAAAAAAGATTCTCAGAATGTACAAGTGAATTGTATTTTAAATCATATTCTTTAATAAAGACGCTTGAAAAAACAAACAAATATTGAAATCATGAATATTTAATGATTGAACCCTCAACCAATACTGTTTTTACAAGGCCGACAACCATTCTTATTCTTATTATTACCGCTCAGATTTTTCATTTGTGCTGCACTCAAAGTTCAAATTATTTCAACTCTGACCTAGTTGCCACTGACCAACCAATGAGAGAACAGCATGTTGTTCCCTAGCAACGGAAAATAGCTTGACTAAAACAAATGTAGAGTTCACATAACGTCCGGAGTGTTAAGACATTTTAGTTAATGTTTCCACATTTAGAAATCTACCAGCTCAATATGTTTCACAAGTGTTATGTTTTTGTAGAATTTGATAAGAAACACTTTTATTATTATTGTGGTTTATGACCTGGATAACCTTCTCACAGGCTGTACTGCTCTCGGGATGTGAAGCATTTGAAGATCCTCCAAGAAAGGACACCACAATAAGCAAATCTGCCAATGTAGGCACTGGGGGGGCATTTCTATGTGCAGAGTTTAGTAAAGCTAAGAAAAAAAACTTGAACTGTGAAATTCCCCTTACTACTTTTATTTACATACGTTTGAAGATGACATTAGCGTTCCCTTGCTAAATGTAGGGTGCAAAATAATAATCCTTCTCGATTACATTGAATTTGTGATCTAAATTAAGATCAACATCTGAATAGCTGCACAGCCCTGGTGCATACTGTGTTAACCAGCGAGAGGACAGAACAGATGGAATGGACCTGATTCAAAGCATCACTGGTTAGAGCAGACCCTGCAGGACACTGACCTGATGCAGAGAGGACACTCAAAGTCTGACACGGTGAGAACACTCAGCCTTTTCTCCCTGCTCGGACCATTTTCATCTGGGGGAGAGAGAGAGAGAGAGAGAGAGAGAGAGTGTGTCCCGGTTAAGCTTTATGCACCTGCTGAGGAACAGCCAGCAATTATTATGCAATTTGAAAACATCTGGTGCGAGTTATGCTAAAGCTAATGTAGCCGCAGTGACAAAGAGGATTCCTGATGGGGACACTGACGCTGAAGTTAAGAGTTCATTTATCAGAAATGTGTGTACACAAGTGTATTTATGTACCCTTGCCATGTCCATCTTCCTTACTCATCATCATCTCCTCGTCCTCCTCAGCAGCCGGGAGGAAGGACACAGCTTGGCAGAGGCTGAGGCAGCACTCGGTACCCGTGTCCTGCTTCACCTTCGAGCCCTGATGACGGTTTAATCGGTTAGGAATCACAGTCCATTTCCCTTCAAACACTTCCAACAACATTCTCCTCACCCATACCTGGTGGGCCTCTCTCCTCCCTTTTCCCTCTCCATCATCCCCACATGAGTGTTTGAGGCCCTCAGGGTGACTTGGCCCCTGGGAGTCACAGACGCTGGTGATGGGGCAGGGACCCTTCAGGTACTCAGACACCACCTGCAAGATACAGGATGCCTCGTCCGGCACTGCCACGCCCTCTGCCTCCAGAATCTGCCGTAGGATCCACGTCACGATACCGATGAGTCACATAGAGGTGTTAGGACACATGGTGTTGTTTTCACTTACATTAAAAATACATTTCTTACGTATTTAACTTATAATTATGTTCAGAGATCAATCAAAGATCAGTTATTTTGTTTGTGACTGCTATTATTGTGATAATTATTCTGATGTGATTTCAGGGTGGGTGACGTGGTCTGTAGGCGCGGGAGGCCCTTTAATGTAGCACAGGTGAACAGGTGAACAGGTAAACAGGTGAACAGGTTAACAGGTGTTTAGGGGAGCAAAGGAGCAAATCATTTTCAACCTCGTAAAAAGAGTACTTGTTAAAGAGTACAAACGATGTAGTTTGAACTTTAAATGATGTGTTTTTGGTATTTCTCCTTTAATGAAAAGGTCAAATGATGACATTAGGAACAACGGAGTCTTCGTCCATTTGTTGTGCTAATGTTGAAAGATGCCCGTCTAAAAGCCAGGAAGCAGATACTGCAAAAATAAAAACCCGGTTAGAACATGAACCAACAACATGGAACAATTTCCAAAAGGGTTTTGGAAACCTGGAAGGACTGGGATGGAAACATATCAGGATGAGCAAGTGGAGGAAAAGCCCCGTGGCCCAGAAGAAGGAGGCCGAGTCCGCGGTGTAGGCAGGCCTATCACCGCTGCTGAGCTAGGAGCTACACCAACTTGTCCAACTTGTTGTTTCCGATGGACCACACAGACAAAACCAGTGAACTCCTAGAAGGGAGACACCTAAGCTCGGACCCCCCAACCATTATGTGCTAGGTTGGTGTTTATGCATCTAAGTGTTCAAATGTATTTCTCAGGGAGCTTTCATGGCAGGGCAGGCATGAAGGGGACACTAGATCGCAGGAATAGATCAACTGACTGCAGGACATGAAGACTATAAAAACAGCTAATCTGATGTTCACTGGTCCCTGTGTGTCCACATCTGTGTGTGTACAGAGGCTCTCTTTTCATGGAAGATTGTTCACCGTTTGAAAAAAGCTGCAAATAATCGGAAATCTTTGGACTCGTCATCTTTGACGTAGAGCCCGACCGATAAAGGATTTTTAAGGCCGATACCGATACCAATATTTGATTATATGCCGATATATTGGCCGGTATGTATTTTAAAAGAGAATCCAGAAATATGTTACAAACAAATGTCCCTAACATTAGTTATTTGTAGTTAATTATGAGTTCTCACTAAAACAACATGATAATAATTTGGTTTATTGTCACAACAGAACATCAAAATATATTAAAGTTTTGATAAATAAACTTCATCACTAACAGGGACGTTGTAGAGCGTCCTCTGGTGGACAAACTATGCAACGCCATCACTAACAGGGACGTTGTAGAGCGTCCTCTGATGGACAGACTATGCAACGCCATCACTAACAGGGACGTTGTAGAGCGTCCTCTGGTGGACAAACTATGCAACACCATCACTAACAGGGACGTTGTAGAGCGTCCTCTGGTGGACAGACTATGTAACGCCATCACTAACAGGGATGTTGTAGAGCGTCCTCTGGTGGACAGACTATGTAACACCATCACTAACAGGGACGTTGTAGAGCGTCCTCTGGTGGACAGACTATGAAACACCAACACTAACAGAGACGTTGTAGAGCGTCCTCTGGTGGACAGACTATGCAACGCCATCACTAACAGGGACGTTGTAGAGCGTCCTCTGGTGGACAGACTATGCAACAATATCTATAAAAATAGATCCTCAACCATGTTGTGAGCGTTGGGCTCACAACATGGTTGAGGATCTATTTTTATTTTTAAATATTAATTTATCAGCATCATTTATTTGTCATTATAAATGATTCTCTACTGTGAAGTGTCCACCATCATTTCCTGATTCTGCATGGACATGCTGGTGATGCAGCAGAAGCAGACCTCCCTCCATAGAAGAGAGGAACCGGGGATGGACAGGACTCTTTTGACTTCCGACTGTTAACTGAGCCTTTCAAACCTGATTCCAAACCTCCACGTAAAGAAATGACTTTCTACTTTTCACACCTTGAAGTTGACTAATTTTAATAAGCTGTATTTTTTCTCCTTCTTAGTTTATGACTTTTCTCCTCCTTAATGTGTTGGCACCTGTACGTGCATATACTGGAAATAGTAGCACAATTAGGATGTATGGAAACTTATCCATAGTCCATAGTAGTTAGGCTTGGGAGTGCTGTGTGCATATGTGAATGTGTTTTGTATTTCCTGTATAATTGTCTAAAGACTGCCTCCAAAGTGAGATGATTCATCCTCCAAATAAATTCTCTGAAAATACATTCTGTTGTGTTGTTGTCACCTCATCCAAATGAATATGATGTTTTCTTCTGAATGGCCACTGTCTCTTTAAAGTCTGTATGTTTCTGATAATGGGGATTCTGGGCTAAAGTTACGAGTACAGCCTTAATGAATGACTATGGATGCCCAGTAGAATCTGATGAAGTCATCCCCTGAAGGCATCACAGAGGGAAAGCGGCGACGTCTGTGGTGCGATGACCTTTATCCAACCAGTGGTCCATGACAGTTTGTTTAAAAGAATTTTTCTTATTTTCTTTCAATTTTTTCAGAAGTTAAGAAGTATCAATACGATAATAACACTAACAACAACAAGAACAATAATACAATACAAACCCCACACAAATTAAGCAAAATTAAAGATAATACTAGATAACAAACCTTCTTGATCTGGCTCTTTGCGGGGCCAAAGTCAGCATGAAGTTTTAGGCATCGGTAGAACTGGATGAGGGCGTCTGTGTGCTGACCCAGTTCCAGCAGCACACTCCCTTTACGAAAGAAGCCCTGCATAAAGAGAACAGTTGCATTAGCACATGACTGCATGTATGAATGAATGACACACGGAAGTGTCTTACAGCAGAGAATATAACTCTAATCAATCGAATTACGTTGTAGTATGTCAACACTTATTTTGCCACACCTTTGCCAAAGCTAAATGCTTGAATAATGATGTGTGGGGGGACATTTGTATGTGAATTAACATCTCTAGAAAAAGAGATGAAACAATATAAATGATTGTAGAACATTGGAATTTCTGCATTTGCAGTGAGCCACCCACTGGCATGACATTATGATATAAGTAGCTGTTTGCATAACTTTGTAAATGACATAACATCAATAGAAGTAGAGGTCAGCTTTGCACACAAAGATAAAACCAGGGGGGGGGGACAGCCGGCACAGAGTCTTTATGGTTTTGTGTGTGTCACATGCATGTTACAAAACTAAGCAGCTAGAGTCAGCTCAGGCTGACCTGAGGTGAAGTGTAAATGGATAACGTCAACAAATTTGTTTGCGTGGAAAAAGACATCATAAAGGCGAGATGTAATGAGTCTGTCCAACAGCGCCAATGTCTCTCACCTCAGTCCAGCTAGGACGAAGGCAGCAGAGGTAGTCCAGGTCTGTCAGAGCATCAGAGAAACGCATCAGGCCCCGGTTAGCTTCAGCTCTGTACACCTTCAAACCCGGGTCATCTGGGACTGCAGACGCAAAAACCAACAGAAGAAAGAGTGAGACAAAGAAAGAAAGAGAGGTTATACAATTTGACCAGTTCTTTGCAGAATGGTGGCTTCAATGCTTAGACCCTATGTGCCGCCCTTCTACACACAAACAGTCAACATGTAACGAGAGACACGGGACAGCAGCCTGCAGAACAAGTGGTTCTGCTTGCTTTAAAACATGAAGGAAGTCACACTGCACAGCAAGACCATTAAATAATATTTCTTAGTGTTTTTAACATTGTAAAAATGCAATTCATATGAGCTTTCAAAACAAATTTTCTTGTTCTTGAATACTAAATCAATGTTACAGGTATCAGATTGGAACAAAATCCCGGCTGATGGGGTGTATATCAGGGGAGAAGAAGTGCAGTGTATCCCCAAAACATGTCATGGATGTGTGTACAGAAATGTTACAGTGTAGATGGTGCGTTTACCGCTACATAACTGTTGTTGTCCCATTTCTGCTGAAGTTTAACTGTGCTTATGTTTATTACATATACTCCAATATACCTGCAACACCAGTGTGCATTCAAGGTTCACAAAGTCGCTATTACCTCCATGCTCGTATTAGACAGTGCGCAGGTCTTAATTACACAGGGTTCATTCAGCTTTCTAAGAGTAAAGTTCAGTGCATTTTAAGCACTTTTAAGACTTTTTAAAAACCCTGAATTACATTATGAAATAATAAATTACAAAGTCAAGGCACCACCTCAAACTTCCAATGACAGAGAAAAGCTGATGTTAACAAATCTGCCCAGAGACATGGCAAAGGTTATTCAACAGGATAACAGCAAGCACAAACACTCCAGAAGGGCAGAAGTTGTCCCTCTTACCTCTTCACTGCTGCATGGAGAAAATAAGGTCAATCGCACACAGAGGCAACTACATTGGATCAGTTACCAAACAGATACAGTAGCAAAGAGGAGGTGTTTCTACGAATCTTGCAAAACGTATTACACCACATCCTCTTAAATGTTCACTCCAATTCCAACCGCGATTGTCCTGCAGAAAGGTACAGAAAGCATGCTCTACAATCAGGAATTAGCCCCGTCCAATATTTGTTGTCATTACTGGTTTTTTCTACTGTGTGATTGACAGGAGAACATGTAAAAGCAGACTAATGTAGCTTAACTTTCTCCAGTGCATCTTTATTATTCTGCACACCCAATTAGTTTAATTGTTTGTTCTTTTCCTGAATGGTTCACTATACACACAAAGGAGGACTCTTAGGAGTCAGCAAGAAGAAGAAGAAGAAGAAGAAGAAGAAGAAGACTGTTCTTCTTCTGACTACTGACCCAGTTATACATTTGGGGCATCAGTAGCCTTGGGCAGTGGATATAATGAATCCCATGGCATCCAAATGTGTAGGCTACTGGGGACGCCAAGCTTTCTCCTCCGGTACCTGACTCTACACATTAGGACTATGTTGTGGAGGGCAGATTGGGAAGCACCACCAGTCACCATCACTGGCCACCAGCCCACATTGTGAGCAGTGCGTAAAAGTGGGACTCCAAGCTGGACTCCTTACTGGGGTTTGGTCTTTGTTAACTGTTGGTCCAAGCCTTTAGCACTGCACCTACATAGCCACCACAGTATGTCTGCTGTTTGCCGTTAAGCATGATTGCGTCCCTTACCTAAGTGTAGCCCCTCATTTGCAATGCGTAAAGCTTCCATGAACTCGTTGGCTTTGAGCTTCTCCTGTATTTGGCACTTCGTCTTCGTGTCGTCGGGGCAGACCTTCTCAACGACGCCGACCAGCAAAACGTTGTTCTTCATGATTTTCACGTCTCTTTGTTTTAACCTCTCCTTGCACGACGGGCATTTGGACGGAAGGTAGCCCCCCACGCATCTCCGGCAGAACGTGTGGCCGCACGACATGGTGACCGGCTCGCACATCAGGAAGAGGCAGAGCGGACACTCCAGCAGATCCATGGTGGACGGTGGATGGCTTATGTCACCGGAAAAACGTCCAACTGCTAAATGTGTTGCTTTTTTCTTCGAAGCAATGCGGACGGAAAGGCTCGTTTGTGTGATAGTACTGCATGGACCATTAAATAACACACGGGGACAACTAGCGACACAGTAAACGGGTCCCTTCTTCGATAATCTAGCAACCCCGTCCGGGGTCTGTCTAGCTAGCTAACGTTACTGCTAATCTACGCTACCATTGTGCTTACTCTACAAATTCCCGCGGTAGATACAAATGTATCCAGTGCCCTTACTCATTCTCAGCACTAACTTAGTCTTTGGTTTGGGGCGCATAACGTCTCCCCCTTCCAAGCAGCCTGAATCAAACAGAACTCAGCTCACTGCGCCTCTGCTTTCCTCACCGCTCGGAGCTCCTCGAACGCAACACGAACCACGACCCAGTAGTTTTTCATTGATATTCTTTCTTTTTGGTTGTCCGTGTCAGCTTTTAGCCCCTGTTACGACGCATCTACAGCCACAGAGCTGGGTTACTGTGTAACACCATTACATTACATAAATAAAGACCACGTGACACAGCAGCGCGCAATCCGATTGGATGAAAGGATGGCTTTACGCCCTGTTGTGAAACACAAGGATGCCAAGTTTCATAACAGCATTTCTGCGACAGAAGTTCTCGGCGTTTTATTCGGTATAATGAACCCATCTGGGGGTAGATGGACATGAGCTCATAGTCTCGTGCGTCTAGTCGATGATATCAATAATAATAATAATTCAAGTGAAGAGTGCAGGATGAGGAACGAGCCTGTCGCGGTGTAGGGGGATCCCAGCAGAGGGGGCGGGGTGGCAGGATGACAGTAACCCTGGTGTGATCCCATGGCATCCCCAGCTTTAACTCCATACCTACCCATACCATACACTTCACATAATAGAAACCTATTATGTAAAAACTTAAAGAGGTCAAGAGTCTCTGTAGAGGTGCAGATTGCATACGCAGGCCTAAATGATCATTAGTGTTATTGGCAATGCTGCAAAGCAGATCAATGTCTAAACCTGTGGACATCTGTTACACAAGGCAGGGCATGGCAGGTGGAATGTGTCCCATGGAAGTGAAAAAAGGCTGGAGCCTACATGTAGTGTTGGGTTTCAACAAAGTTCATTAACTTTAGTTTATAGTTTAGATGTATGTTCTGCAGATAGTCTCAATTAACATTTAACTGTTTCACACCAAACCAACCTTCTATACAGAACGGATTAGAGCATATCAGCCATTTAACATATAGAAAGGGGGAAGGGTATCTGCTGTCCCCCCCCACTGTGTTGAGACGAGACATGATAGGGGGGGAATGTCAGGGGGAAACCCAAATGTGCACGATGGAGGTGTGACCATCGCATCTGAGGCTATGAAGAATCCAATGAACTGCTCCAAACATGCAGCCTCAGAGGGCCTCAAACATACCACATACCCCCAGGTGAAAAACATGCCTTACATAACATGTACACAAAGAAACATAAGTTACAAATTTGCCTAATCTCCATTAGCGCATAATGCTCAACAGACACAGAAAGGTGTTACTTTGGTCAAAATCCACCTAAAACATTACTTATATGAACTCTCTTCTACACAAAACACACAGTCAGATTATTAACTTGATTCATGTTAACATGTTTAGGTAAAACTATCATTTTTGAATCCTTATTCCCAAAGCTTTATGGAAATTTAACATTGGAAAAAATTAAAATGATTATAATTTGATTTTTGCAAGGATCTCTACCAAACCAAAATGTTTTCTTTAGTCTGTAGGGTAGGATGTGTGGGCCGGGACGTCTCTGCTGCACCACAATATGTCTTTGGTTCGATACATATTTTCCATGAACAAAAACTTTTAACAAGGCAATAAAACAGTGGTTATTTCATAGAAAGGCTTAGGGTGCAGTGACTTTGTAACTGCAGTCTATTTATACCAACCTTTCACTCCCTCTAGATCAAACAGTGTGCAAAGTGTGTGACAGGACCTAGTTGCTTTGTGAAAACAGAATGTCAACAAAATTGGATGGAATTCCATGAAATTCGATGACATAATGCAGTTTCCCAAAAACAAGTTAAATAACACCATTGTGATAGCGTAACACTGCTGCACTTGGAAATTTATTTATTGGTTTTATCACAAAAACTGAAAGTTGGCACCCTAGTTCATCTGTGTAATATTTATATTCTTAAAATATCTTCACAGGAACTGTTAATATTATTTACATAATGGCTTTTAAATAAAAATACCATTCAAGTCCAGATTTCAGGCCCAGTGAAAACAGCTAACTTTGTCATACTTACTCTAAGTACAGCATACAAAACACAAACAGTTTACAACTACTCAACAGAATACTTAAGCAATTTCATCAATAATACTGCACAAGGCAGCATCCTTGTCCCACGTTTTGTCCCTCTTTGAAGTATGGACACTCTTGTCCTGGTGACCTGCTGCCATACAGCTGGCACCTGCTTCATCTATGTCCATTAGTTCAGTTTTCAGCTTGGGGGCCTGCCCAAAAGAACAACTAAAACTAGCTGCTGCAGACACCCCCCCATGCCCAGCACCATCTGGACCCTCCATCTGTGGTAAGTCATCAGGTAAGGAGGCAAGGCAGCCCTGGATCATCTCCACCACCCTCTCCAGATGTTTCTGGAACCTCTCAGCTGTATCTTGCCTCTGTCTCTTCTGCACCTCCATCATCACCCTCAGTGTCTCCCTGGCTTGATGTGGCCTGTACTCATTAATCAGGTGGTGCATATGAACAAATAGAAGCTTCAAGTCCTCCAGCTTCTCTTCACGCTTTATACTGACAGGGCTCTTGATAAGGATGTCCAGCAGGTCCAGAAAGTTCACCAGAATGGACATGTTGAGCTTCTTAAGCTCCCGTTTGTGATCAAACTGCATAGGATGGAGCCTCTCAATGCCTTGGCTCTCCAGTGGCCGGATGATGAGGTCATCACACTGGAACTGGTTGCCAAACATCATGTAGCTGTCTCTGATGGGTGGAGGCGGCTTTGGAGCCAGACCTTTGCGGATGTTTTCATCTGTGTACTCTTTGATGTACTGCATAGGCGGAGGAGGCAGGGCACTGACCTGCTGTGGTTCACTCATGATGCTGACCTGAAACGGTAACAACATTTTAAAAATCTGTCCTTTTTCCTCCCCAAGCAATGCAAAACCAGTTTTCCCCCTTTTTAAATAAGAAATGGGTCATTGTGTGTGCCAGTTGTGAGTTAAAATACCACTTAAGGCTTCCTTTACATCATTTTTGACAGAAACATGCATAGTGATATGTTTACAGTTTGTTTTTGGTGATCACTGATAGAGGTAGAGATGGAGCCAGGGCAGGAATGAGTTTCTGTCTTGGAAATTCAAACAGCATTTCACATTAAAGAGAGAACAGGGAGAAGAAAATATGTAAGTGGGCAGGGCAACCTCTGCTTGCAGCAACCCACCTCCTTTTAGCATCTCCAACCTGGAGCACCTTAAAGGAAGTTATTTTATTGAATTAGCCGAGGCTAGTAGTCTGCTGTTGTGCTACTGGTCACCTTGCTATGTTCCAGTCGCATCTGGTAGCTACCTGCTTAGTGGAGGTGCGACTTGACATCCTCCTATGTGCTGAATTACTGGCCCCAGAGCTGTTTGACAAGCTAGCTAACGTTGGCTAAAATTAGCTCACGGTAGCAAAACTGCAGTTAGATTTTTGTAGTCGGCTATACAGTTCTGGACTACAAATACAAACATCTATCGGCTTGATGATGTACTCATTCAGCCAGCTGGAACAGAGGAACAGACCAGAATAGGCCTGTTTAATAGGCAGGATCTGATGGCCGCATTCCTCCACTTAGAACATGCATTTATTTTTAACGGAACAGGTTTTGAAAGTATCCTTCTCAACACCGCTAACATGACATACTATGGCTACATGTCTAAATGCAAACACGTGCTTTTAGTCCAGGAAAGGGTACAAGCACTCATTACGAGTAAACTAACCTGGGACTGAGTTGTCCCAAAAAAAGAAAGGAGTTAAAAACACAGTATTTTCCATTTAACCTACATGTTATAGACTCTAATAAGTTACGCTAGGTTACTCAGCTAACGTTACGGTTCATTGCAGGAATTAGCTAGCAAGCTATGTTTAAGTACTTAGTTTTAAGTACTTAGTTAGCGATAACGGTATGCAAGTACAAAGTTAGCCTGCTGACGTTAGATGTCACTAACGTTAATTTAATAAGCGAGCGACGCGAGTTCCATTAGCGCCTATCTCTTAGAACAATTGGCGAGCAGATAACTTTTTATAATTTACTATCTGAAATATGTTTTCACTTTGTTAATTGTGTAGCTCTAAAACTAGACGTTATGTGACAGCAGAACCACTGCGGTATAGAGTAGAAACTGAGCTAACTAGCTAGCTAGCTATGGGGGTTGTGATAGCATTAACGTTGGCTAGCTAGCTAACTATCTAGCTATCTACTTCTGCTAACCTCTGCTAACTAGCTTAGTTACGTCGGTACTACGAACTGATTAACACATGCAAATGAAAAGAAACAGCGATGATGCTTTTACACACCCCTTAAATGACTCCTTAGATGCTGAATGCAGACTTTAAGTTAGAAATGTCACAGTTGTATCTAGCTAATAGTACAACTAGCTCATGACTAGCTATTTTAGCGCCTTCCATTAACTGACATGAACGTCTGCCTTTGTCCCAATTCCATTGGCTGTACTGTGCTCGTGACACCTTTTGATCGTGACGATTGGCCCATAGACCGTTAAAGAAAGGATTGGACAGACACACTAAACGCTGATTGGCCTTAGTATTTGGCCAATAAGATCCTCTATATTAAACCGGGGTCTAGGTTGGTTTTTGTGGTATTTGATGAAATCTTGCTTCTTCAAAATTTTTGTGGTGGTATAGATACAACGCAAAACGTAATCTTCTTTTTATTTTATGTATTTTATTTTTTTGATAATAAAACGTTCTGTCCCCTGTGGTCTCCTATAACTTTAATAATAAGAAGGGCATTTAACTGCTAACTTAAAGGAATTTCTGACGCACATAGGCCTATTTAAACCACATTTGTTATCATTGCATTAGACTATACAAAGATGTTTTAAGCTAAAACTGCCTTCATATAAACAAAAACCTGTAATACTGGTTGATGACAATAATATTACCAGTCTATTTATAAGGCACTTTTCAAACAAGAAGCACGAAAGGATTTTCAAAGGCATAAAAATAGAAGACAGTGACAGGACAGAAACATCATTAAAACAGTTTTCTGAGGTAAATTTAAAAACTTTAACTGACAAATGAATTGAAAATACAAAAATGATGTAAAAACACATCTTAAATACAGTTGTTAAAAAAAGACATTGAAATGGTATCAGAGACAAACACAAAAAACCTCAGTCCTGGTCCCAGTTCACCTTAAGAATCAGATCTGTTAGTCATATTTGTCACTAAAATGTCAGGCCAGCATAACCTCTCAGACACTGCTGTCTGGATATTAATATATTCAGTCCATTCAGTCCAAAACCTTCTCACCACATCTGTATTCACATAATTAAAAGTCTGGTACTTCCTCATTCAGTATACACGTGGACTTCATTTTCCATCAATGAGTCAACGTGATCAGACCATGTAGCCTGTCAGTAAAAACAATGGCCAAATGCTTGTGTGTGTGTATGTGCGTGTGTGTACGTGTGTGTGTGTGTGTGTGTGTGTTCACCTTTTTTACTACTAGACCTACTGCCTGAGGCCAATCACAACTTCTGTTATTGTTGTGCAGATACAGACTTATGAAAGAAACCTTAAACCTCTTTTTTAAATTACTAAGATTATTTTAAAAAATCCTGTCACATTGTCTCTGATTTTGTGACAGGATTTTTCCTGTTTATATTTTCACCAAAAAAGTTCCTTACCTTTATTGAAAATGGATCCAGACCACATCATTTTAATGCAGACTAAATTGTATGAGACTTTTCCTGATGGTGGTGCTATTGCAGCCGTCTAAATCCTCCATGTTCTCTGAGGATGAGTTGTTTTAGTTTCTAACTCTTTAACTTTCTAAAAATCTGGGCACCCAGGTAGCTCAGTTGGTAGAGGTTTAGTCCTTGATGCAGTGGGCCCAAGTCACCCCCCCCCCCCCCCCCCCCCCCCCCCCCCCCCCCCATCCTTTCAAATAAAGGCCTAAAAAGGAACTGTTTTTGTACAAGATCCAAAAATCTATTTTTTTCCTTCAGGGGAAGTAGGGGAATCCAATTCTGTAAGTTATGATCAACATTGTTTTCTCACATAGCCTGAAATATCTCAGCACAATTATCCATCTCTGTTTGTCAGGGATCGTTGATTAAAAAGACTTTGTGTTGTAAATAAGCAGAGACAGACGTGATGGCTGTGAGCTTAATCAAAGAAACAAGGCAAATCATACATACATACAGCATATACAGGCAAGACAACATTTTATAACCCAAACACCTTTCCACAATCTTCTTTATCTTCTTCTTTCAGTTTCAACACTGTAGTTATGTCATTTTGTTTTCAGGTTAGAAGTATTCAATAGGTGTTTTTCATAGTAACATTTAGTTTATGCTCTCATTTTCTCTATCGAATTAACAGCCTTGTCCATCCTTTACATTTGTAACCTTTGCCTGGTGTTGTTACCGGATACAAGGCAAACCCTCAAGGGGCATATTTTGGTGGAAAATGTTTAAATTTACAAAGATGAAACAATCCCACTCCTACTACTGCACGCCCTACACTGACGTATTGCAACATAGTTAGTGAAAGTAGAGGTGTGTGTGTGTCTGTGTGTGTGATTGTGTTCATAAGAACAACCCATTTCGTGCCGTGGGATGTGGTTTACCGAGTGCAACAACTTTATGCCGGAAGCTCCAAGGCTTCTATCAAGTTATCTTCATTTTTCTCTGTCACTGTCAGGTACTTAGCCTCTCTCTGTGAGCCAAAAGCAAGCAGTGGTTTCTTTAAAAGTGTTGTTCACAGCCAGTACCATGTTCCCAAGGGTGATCTTGAAGGGAACTATGATTAAAAAATCTCAACAAAAGAAGAAAACATCACCATGCAACTACAAGGAGAGATTTTTTGTGTTGGACACCCAAGACCTGAAGTATTCTGAACGCCGCCCCGGGGTAAGAATGCACGTAATCTACAAATAAACTGGATTTAAATGAGAAATGATGCAATCTGGAGGCTAAGTCTGTAAAGTTGGCCTGAGAGGAAACAAACATCATTTAAATCATATCCATAGTGTGTTAGCATACGTAAAGTTAAGATCATGTTGTTTCAGAAAAAGCCCATGCTGAAAGGTTGCATCGAGCTGTCCAAAATCAAGTGTGTGGAGATTGTGTGTACTGACAGCCCCATACCATGCAGCTATAAGTACCCTTTTCAGGTGAGGTTATACACAATAATTCAACATAGTGTCATAAGTATAATGTGATTAAGCACGTAGTATAAGTGTGACATAACACAAGAACAAACACAGTATTTTCTGAAGTATAAATGTCTCTCCAGGTTTTTCACCACAACCACTACCTCTACATCTTCGCCCCAGACAATGACTGCCGTCAGCGATGGGTCAAAGCTCTTAAAGAGGGTCTGCAGTTTTTCCCATGTTACATTGTTATAAGAAATTATTGTGAGCCCTTGATTGTAATCCATAAGCTTGATGTTTCAAACTATATTTCTTTTATTCTCTCTGATATAGAAACGAAGCGTAACAATTTGGTTGCGAAATACCATCCAAACTTCTGGATGGATGGAAAATGGAAATGCTGCCAACAAACAGAGAAACTGGCACCAGGTTGTCATGTATATGACCCAGTGGGTTATGGTTTGTATTATTTCTTTTCTTCTTCTTGTTGTTATTTCTCACATATTTTCAAAAAGGGTTTAAATCTAATTTCTGTATTTGATTTATTCTGACATTGTCTCATCCTTATTACACAACATTAGAAGTAGATTAAAAATTGAAACTTGAATTTTCTTACGTGTGCTTGAGGCATATCTGGATTTACATTTAGCATTATCTAGAATCCAATGTCTAATCGCCATTTCTCTGATTGCATTTTTTTATTCCACAGCTTCTAAAAAGCCACTTCCTCAACTCCCAGATTCAGAGGTACATAAACACACTAACATGGTGTTAAAATATACTGTGTGTGTTAATCAATAATGTTCAAATTACAGCCGTCAGACAAATTTACTTTAACAAAAATGTATTCTATTGCCAGTACCAATGCACAGAAGGTTGTTTTGCAGCTCTGGTTGTTATCATGGGTTGGTCACATATCTCATGATTGGTGACGATGTGACGCTAGTTGCTCAATCTGATATAACCCAAATAGCACTGTGATGAAGTTTGAGTTAAAGTCCTTTACTGTGGGGGTGTTTGGTCTGCTCCGTGTCTTGTCCGGTACACTGCTGTAAAGCATTTGTTTTTTTTGGGGTAATTTGATGCAGTTTCCTTTATTTTATTTTTTAATCTTTGCCAGACGGGACTGCAAGGTTCAGAACAGGGGATCGTTATCGCCCTGCAGGACTACGCACCGCTCGGAGACAGTGACCTGGCCCTCCAGAAAGACAAGGAGTACGTCCTGATTAAAAGCTCCCACTCCGACTGGTGGGCCGTTCAGGATGACGAGGGGTAGGGCCCAATGAGGACAACACATTTCACTGAAAACAATTATAAAGCTATGATTAATACATATTTTTGCCTCACCCCTCATTAGGAACACAGGCTTTGTTCCCAGTACGTATGTGGCTGAAAAGTCCAGCAACAACTTTCAGAGATTTGAGTGAGTTTGTTTAAATTTCTCTTCTCTGCATATCCATCCTACCCTCTATACAACTCATGTTTTGTGGTTGATTTTTCTTCCAACAGATGGTACAACAAAAACATAACCAGAGGGGAAGCAGAGGTTATGTTAATGAATCAGGTAAAACAATGGATCCAGAGATTCTTCCCTTTCCATTAGTTTAATGTTCTGGTGAGAATTAGCAGGATGTTGCTCCCGTGTGCATGTTTGCTGTGACTGTGCCACCTACAGTAGTCTCGCATTTGCAAAAAATAATGCAAATGCACCTGCACAGTGAGAAAGTGCCAAAACATGGGGTGTAAAAACTGTTTTGCAACCACAGTGTTTCCTCCATACTGAATTTCCTGTGAAGTGCTTTGCTAAATTTTGCAAGCGGGAAGCAGAAGACCTTTCCCCATCTTTACTCAAAATGACTGCTGTTATCTGCAGATTAAACAAACATGTCTGACATTACACATGTGTTATTTAAGTTGAATGATTTTGTGTTGTTTGTACTTTTAGGGGAAAGAAGGTTCATTCATGGTGCGTGACTCCAGACAGGCAGGAGTCTACACTGTGTCAGTCTTCACCAAAGCGGCGGGGTAATGTCACCTCCTTCTTACTTATTTAGTGGTACAAATGATGACATATGATTAGTAGAGAATATGGTGCTAAATAAACATAGATCAAACATATTTGCTGCTTTTTGTAAATCCTTAGATGCTCCAGAATGACTAATAATAGGCCTTTTTATCATAATACATCTTAACTCATAAATGCTTAGTCATACACGCATCTCTTTGTTGCCTTTAGGTCAAATGGGGAGAAGAATCCAAGAGTGAAACATTACCAAATTAGACAGACAGAAACAGGAGAAGCCACATACTACCTGGCGGAGAAGTACCTGTTCAGCACCATTCCCGAGCTCATCTACTACCACCAACACAATGCAGCTGGTATTTGTGCCAACCTTCCGCATGCAGCAGTGCTAACACATGGAGATCAGATGCCAAAAGGAAGTTCAGATAAAAAAAATAAATGTCTTTAACTATGTCTCTGTGTCATCTGTGTGGCAGGCCTGATAACGCGTTTGAGACACCCTGTATCTCAAGATGGAGGCTGCTCTCAGGACATTGCTGATCACTCAAAAGGTTGGAGGATGTACTGTTGTGTGAATGGGTCAGCTGCTTGAACTGGAGCTCAGAACGATCAGAACTTAACACTCTAGTGGTCATACATGGAATATTCCGTCCCCGTCCTCTGTCTCTGTGTTGACGTTCTAACCTCTGGTGGATTTCTGAGGACTATGGTTACCTGGTCCTCAGATCCCTGCAGGGTAAATCCAGACACCTAGCTAGACTACCTGTCCAATCTGAGGACTAGGGTTACCTGGTCCTCAGATCCCTGCAGGGTAAATCCAGACAGCTAGCTAGACTATCTGTCCAATCTGAGGACTATGGTTACCTGGTCCTCAGATCCCTGCAGGGTAAATCCAGACAGCTAGCTAGACTATCTGTCCAGTCTGAGGACTATGGTTACCTGGTCCTCAGATCCCTGCAGGGTAAATCCAGACAGCTAGCTAGACTACTTGTCCAATCTGAGTTTTCTGTTGACGATTTAAACAACGTACACATGTTCCACCAAAACAACTTCCTTCCTGAGACTATTTAGCAGAGACAGCGTGGCTCCGTCCAGAACTAAGCTAAACATACATGTGGAAAGTTCTGCAGATATGTTAGCGATCATGTGTTACGCAAGGACGGGAATAACAATTTAGCTTGTGAGACATTTTCTTAAAAATTAAAGATTCTTCACAAATCCTGCAACGAGAGTCCAAGTTGAGTCTGAGGTCTTTTGAGGATGAGTCTCAAGATAAGTGTGGAGTCACTGTGTGTGCAACTCAAGTCCGAGGCTCAATCTAAAGACCCCATCACTGGATTCTAATTAATAGAAAAAGTACTCATATAATTTTATCCTAAAATGTTTATCAGTGTTGTTGTTCACCCCCTGTTTTCTACTCAGCGGATCAGTGGGAGGTGGACGCTGAGGAGCTGACCCTGGGTCAGAAGTTAGGCAGCGGCCAGTTTGGGCTGGTGCTGGAAGGGCGATGGAGGGAGAAGAGGGTGGCGGTGAAGATGATACGAGAAGAGTGCATGTCAGACGAGGAGTTTAAAGAAGAGGCAAGGGTCATGATGTAAGTGCATTCCATAAAGTAGTATCGTATTGTTCAGGCACAAGGAACCACTCAGCTGAGTGTGTGTGTGTGTGTGTGTGTGTGTGTGTGTTTTAACAGGAGATTGTCCCATTGTAAGCTGGTTCAGCTCTACGGCGTGCGTACCCGCTGTTCTCCCATGTGTCTGGTGTTTGAGTTCATGGAGAACGGCTGTCTGTCGGACTACCTGCAAGCCAGGAAGGGCCGCTTGTCTCAGGACTCGTTGTTGGGGATGTGTCTGGATGTCAGTGAGGGGATGGCTTACCTGGAGAGCTCCAACTTCCTCCACAGAGATCTGGTAAACTAACATAAATAATCAGTTTTTTAGGATACACATTTGATTTAAATTGTTAATTAAATGAATTCATCTCTTCCTCTTTCTTCTGCAGGCTGCTAGGAACTGTCTAGTTTCAAAGAACAATGAGGTGAAGATATCTGACTTCGGTATGACCAGGTACGCTTGACACCAAATCTTTGTCATGTCCACCATATTGAGTGGAATCTTTTAATTACTACAACAGTTTGTGTCCATCTGACCTCGGAAACTGTTTGGACCTCTCCCATCAGGACCTGTGTTTATTCTTTATTTCATATTAGTGTTTACTATTTTTGTTTGTTTATGTATGCACCAATCACAAAGCTAATTCCTTGTAAGTGTAACTTAATGTGGGAATACACCTGTGTTTGATTACAATTCAATAGAAACTAGATTTCAGTCAGCCCACATCCACTGCTGTGTAATGAAGTGTGTGTGCTCTCCGTACTGCAGGTTTGTGCTCGATGATCAGTACACCAGCTCCCAGTGCTCCAAGTTCCCCGTCAAGTGGTCGGCCCCCGAGGTCATCAAGTACTGCAAGTTCAGCAGCAAGTCCGACGTCTGGTCATTCGGTGGGTTTATCCCTCTATCTCTCTTCCTTTCACTTATTTTGCTCTCAAAGCCATCTGTAATCAGATGGTCAGTCAGTCCTCTCACTCTGGATGAAGCTTGTCATAATCATTCAAAATAGTTTATGCAAAAGAACTAACATGGAACAACCAAAAGCATGCAAATGATTAAGTAGACACACAAGAACTCATTTTGGTTTGTCTACATCAGGAGTCAAGGACCTGTTAGCAGAAAGACAGATGGGGTGAGGTCCCCACCCCCATACTACTTATACTCTATACAGTTTAGTTGCATGTTAAACTGGACTAGATGGATGAAAATGAATGGAAATTATTTATGCATCATGTTTTAATGTCAATCATACATGTGGAAAGCATAGTGAATCATAAGCTTAGCTGTATGGCTACCATAGTGGCTACCTTACTTATATTAAGCTGATCTTCAATGTGTAAATCCATTATTATTATTTTTTTACAAAAAGGACAATTCTTTTTTTTATTAAAATGTTGAATTCATATTGATGTACATTGTCAGACATTTTACTTCTTGAAAAACTCCCACATACTGTCTTAATTACAAAAATATTGAAAGTTTAATTTTAGGCGACCTACTATTGAACACACCTCCTTGTAGCCTACTTTAAAACTTATTAAACATATTTTTGCCAGTTAGACAAGGAGTGGGAGTTTTTCTTCACAACTTTTGACCTGCTTGTCCCCCCCTCCGACGCACCTGTCTCACCTGTCCCCCCTGCACTAACTCTGAGGACCCCCTAGAGGCCACAAACCCCTGTTGAACATCACTTAAATCTCTCTGTGTGTTTATCTGTAACATCTGGAGTGTCCCTGTTTACCGCTGCTCAGGTGTGCTCATGTGGGAGGTGTACAGCGAGGGCCGTCTTCCTTATGAGAACCGCACCAATGGTGAGGTGGTGGAATCCCTGAACTCAGGCCTGAGGCTGCTGAAGCCACGCTTGGCCCCAGACGCCGTCCACCAACTCATGGAGTGGTGCTGGAAGGAGGTAGGCACACGAGTTAAACAGATCCCTAGTGGACAAAACGGTACCCATCTTACCGTAGATTTACTGGTTACCCACGGGGGCGTAGCACAAAAATCTGGGAGAAATCTGTAGAAAGGCATCTTTTCGGGCCCTCCTCACATAAAGACCCTAGGTCTTCAGTGCCCTTTACACCCCCAGTCTGAGTCCCTGGTTACAGATATGTGCTTTGTATGCTGTAATCCAAATGATCTGCGTTAATCATGTGTGACCTTTTCTGCCATGCAAAGGAAAAAAGCAGTAACTACAAGACATCCGTTACCATGTGGATAAGTATCTTATTTTATCCAGGTGTTACTATAAGGACTTTGTAAATAGTGATCAGCAAACAAATATTAACAATGTGGAAGTCAATGCCTTTTCCCTTGGCGTGACTTCTCACTTTTTACAGACAATACGAAGGCAGAGTACAGTAACTTTAAAAAAGAGGTCAAAGGTCAAGTGTGGATAAAAGTCCTTATTAAAACATCTTATTGCCAGATTTCCAGTGTGCTACCTAGAATTCATTTGGCTGGACAACTGAAAACTTAAAGTCATTACTCTCTCCAGTTAAGGTCTTTTGCCTTTGTAGGGCTGTATTGCACAGTGATTTCCAGAGAACACAAGATGTCTGTCAGTTGACCTTCTTAGAATAGACTAGCGCACAAACACCCGGACAAGCAAAACTCCCTGTAACAGAGCTCTTTGCTTTTCATCTTCTCCCTGTCAGAAACCAGAAGATCGTCCATGCTTTGCTGTCCTGCTGCATCAGCTGGCCTCCCTCTCAGACCTGTGAAGATAAGATTCGATAAGAATATTTATTTATTTATTGAATTATTACCAATTGCGTGTCAAATGTTTTTCAAAAGTGTCTATTAAGATCTATTAAGATGATTACAAAACACAAGACAGTTTCAAGTTCTTGGATTTTGCACTTTACCTGTTTCATACCTTTGCATATACAGTCTATTCCTAGGGTCTCACAGTCCATTCACTAACTACTGCTGCTTACTGCAGGTTTATATTATGGTTTCAAATATTCTATAAAGTCTCTGTACATCGAGTTAGAAGAGAATGTTACATTGTTTAAATCACTGTTAAATAAATGGATCCATTGTCATTAAATGGTCTTTTTGTTTATTTCTTCAAACATTTTAGCACTGAAATGATGTAACTGTTCAAACCTAATCCCTTCCCTGCCACTCAAGTATGCTCAGTGTCTGTGCTGCAAAAGGCCCCCGTCAACAGAACATGACTAAATCACACAGTCACACATAACTGGAAGTTTCTGAAAGCTACTGACAAACTGTTGTTGCCGGGACTAATGTAGCGTGTATGTGGGGGACCACAACATAACGGGGAATCGCAGTTTCAGTCTGTCAGTCACCCAAGCTGAGCGCTGTGCTCTGCAGGCGTAGTGGCCAACGATGCAACTACAGCCACGCCGTGCTCTGTGGCCCAGAACGACCCCCAAAGACCTACTGTATATACACACTGTCACAGAATATCTACAAGTACCTAGTAAAAGCTGGATCTGAACATCCACTACACGAGAAACAAAATATGTAGTAGAAGATTGCCAGAGCCCGATCACACACACACCAACATGACTATTTCAGTCTTTTTAATGTGGGGGGGTTAGGAAAGTGGAGCGACAGAAAAAAAGCACACGGGTAATGAGCACAGAAGTAGATTTACTTATGCATTGGATGCATCCATGCAGTATACAGGTATAAAGTGCATGTACAATATATATATGGATTATACATATTTCCCATATATTTCAAATGATCAAATACAGTATGTTCCAAAAGAGGTTTTAATTGTGACTTCCTAGTTAAATAAAGGCTATACTGTAGAGCTGGGCGACATGGCAAAAAATCTAATAACAATATTTATGAATCAAATATTTTTTACCAAATAAATTGATATCATTATTGCAGCAATATTGTAGGGTTGACAATTGGTGCTTTAACAACATATTAACACAGAGAGAGTTCTGATAAACAGTCACCAACAATAGGGATATAATGACTAAATAATAAAACAGCTGTAACAGTCTCTCCACTGCGGTCCTATCACAATATTACGATATCCAAAATCAAAAACCACATCTAGACTCATAAATGGATGTTGTTTTAACAATGCTATATTGTCCAATTCTACTATGCTGGTATATACATAATTCAAACTGTAGTAGTGATCAAGAGTAAAATGAGAAGTGGGGCAATTTGGCCCTTGTTACCGAGGGTCTGAAATGACTCTTCACTAATTCTGTTAGGTATCATATTCTTTATTAATGCAGCATTGTCTCTAAGACACTTCTTTAAAGCTCATGTGTTACAAAAAGCATTACCATGAGCACCAGAGATACTAGAACTTTTGGGTTCTTCTGGAGTGTGGTCTAGACCTGCTCTAGGCTATCTGTAAAGTTTCTTGAGATAACTCTTGTTATAAATTGATATTATAAATAAAATTGAATTGAATTGAAGGCCTACTCTGTGAGGTCTACCCAACGGCAGTAATACATGAAGAGTATTTGAGTATTTTTGATTTTGTCCTTTCAGAGGACAACAGGCTACCCTCTGGCCTCTTTCATGCCAAGGATCAACGTTCACATAATCACACACGCACGATCAACGCACGCGCGCGCGCGCACACACGCACGCACGCACACACACATGCACGCGCCACCTACTTTTAATGTGAAACGCAGGATACATTCTCCACCGGTGCCAATAAAATGAAAAAATACATTAAATTTAAATAAAGTACTCATCAAAGGTGAAATGAATAGAATGAACACGTCGGGGCCCCCATCATCACCCATCACTCCCGTGGATGTGGGCTCTCAGTAGACCCCCGCTCACTGCTCGGTGACTGTCCCTTTAAGAAAATGCACTTGCAGCCATTTTCTGCTCTTTGTGTGGGGTGGATTAGCACTGGGTAGGAACGGGGTGAAACTAGAGCATCAGTCGGCACAGAAGACGAGGAAAAGAGAAATCTGATCGCCGTCGCACTCCGCGACACCGTCCGCCCGCCTTCGGATCTCTCCGGCCGGACATGTGATTTCCAGGTAGGTGGTGCATGTAGCGGAGATGGAGAAGAACGGGGCCGGGGATGTGCGCTGGGTGTTGATGACGGCTGGAGACCGGAGGGCTGGTTTCCCTCTTCCTCCTCGCACTGAGCATCTCTCCCGTTACTTATTACAAGATAGCCCGCTCGGTCGCTGAGATACCGCGCTCCGTGAGCCGGATTGGGCGTCCCGGTTTATTGCGGATTATTGTGACACATGAATGGGATTCCCGTTAGTTTAACGGTACATGGGCACCGTGGCCCCCACCGAGATGGGTGGGGTGAGGAGAGGGTTCCTGTGTAGCAAGTGCACCGCTCAGAGATCACCGAAAGCGGTGACCGGAGAGAAGAGATGGAGGACAGCGAACATGGTGCTTCGGCTCGATTTCACATCACAGCTGTCACTCGCAGCATTTATCATCTTTCTCCTGTACCCCCCCCCC
>NC_048416.1:515643-524011 GCF_013103735.1 Etheostoma cragini
CATCCCATTGAGTAGTATGACCCTGGAGATGACACACTTTCTCTCACTCGCAGTCTTTCTCTCAGGCAAGACGTTACACACACCCACACACACACACACACACACACACACACACACACCTATCAGCACATGGTCTTGCTTTTCTTCTAAAAATGCAGCTTTTTGCTATTTTTGTACTTTTCCTGGTCATTCCCATTCTTCTTTTGGGTTGTAATATTGGGAGCCTTCCTCAAAGCCCTCGGATCCCTTATGGTTTAGTGCAGTGCTGTCATGAGGAGGTCGGACCTACGGTCATCATGTGTAGTGGCCTTAGTTATAATGTCAGACTGGCCAGAGGCTATTTTGCTATGCATATTTATTGATGATGAACAAGTCCTTCTACTTTGTGGGATTTCTGGTCGTTCCAGTGTAAAACAGGCCTACAGCTAGGTTACTAAGTGTCCAGAAGGGAATGAAGGGGCCCTTTGCTTTGTAAAGATGCACATGTACACACACACAGACACACCAACTGTTGAACAGAGTCGGGTACAGGGTGGGAAAGTTTATTCAGCCGACCCAGGCTTCAGTCCCCGTCTGTAATCCCAAGCACAGATGGGAGTTTAGCAGCACTGACAGAACTCCTTGTAGTGAGCTGCATGTTTCATTTTCTATAAGCTGAACAGTTAAAAATAACCAGCTCCCTCTTCAAAGAATCAGAGAGTTTATGAATCCAGGCTGTAAATTCTTTTTTTAACTCAACCATTACAAGGTTGCAGTAGCACAGGGCCTATCGTCTTCATCAGTGTACACCAGTATCGTTGATTTAATTTTCATACTTGTATCAAAATTAGTCACATCTTCATTGTGACTACTAGACTACTGAGCACACATAAAAAGTGTCTGCAAAGGACTACAATTCCCAGCATCTCAGTGGAGCTATGTGCTATAATGTAATATAAAATAATATAACTGACACAGATAATGGCAAAATAGATTTGACGTAGAAAAGCACTAAACCTCACTCAGTGAACATTTTTACCATTTTATATATGACTGCCTGGCTTTTTTTGTACCAATGCATGTGTTGCTTACCAAAGTTTTTATTAGAAGTTTAATGACTCAGCCATCCGTCTAAATCGTGGCCTGAAGACCGGTGGCTTACCTTATGCAAATACAACTTCTGCATCTGTTAACCATGACAGTTTGATGTGACAGGAAACCCTGCCCACCCCCTTTTTACTCTATTTGTGATCATACAGTATTAGTGTGCCTGTGCATGTGGGCATGATCAACATCAATGTATAATGTAGGCGCCTGTATGTGTTATGTAGGCTAGGTTACGACATCCATGCTGGCTACAAGAATGACTGTCATCCGGATCGGGATCAATTTAAGAGAAAAACAAATACATATGTACACACATAGTACATAATTATATTACACATTGGCTATATTTGTCAACATGCAGCTGCTTTGACCGTTACATGTGTTAACTGCAACTTGTGTGTGTACAAGTATTACTGTGTTTTGGGAGTTGGCAGGCTCCTCTATGGAGCTGACTTCCAGGACAAATGAAAAGCTGTTTTTTATCTATATTGAATATGAAATGACTGTATCTTTTTAACAATTTAACTTTATGCAACACTTGCCGTTCTGGAACTGCAAGCTCTTTGTCTTGCTATGGCAGAGAGAAGAGAGACATTCACGTTTAGTTTTATCTGCCTCTTTTCTTTTTTTGGCCGTTTGGCCCCTGGCCCTCTCAGCTCTGTTCGGCTCTCTCTGGTTGTGAATATTAAGCTGATTATCGTCCCTGTCAGCGCTGTCTGCCAGGTCAGACGTAAAACACACAATTCTGAGAGGCACATGATATACGGGTGGGCACCTACACACTGCTCTGGCTGGGCTGGTGTTTTATAATGAGGAACAGGGCACTGCAATAGCTTTACCATTTTAAGAGGGGTCACGCCATGTATTCCAAGATAGGATCAGCTGGAGGATAATGAATATAGTAGCTGTAGATTCTGTGTTCATATTTTGGGTTTTCATTCATTCAACCTTTATTTAGAGAGAGAGAGATTACTGAGGATCAGCCCTCACTTGCAATGACATCGAGTCAGTTACAAAGACAAAGAAAGCAACACAGTAAAGGAAGTAACATCAGTATAAGAACATAGAAAGACACCAGAACCTTCTGAAATAGAAAAGCAGTTTGATACACAGATCATGATAACCAGGATGCAAAAGAAATATAACTATGTAAAGCAATTACAAGTCAAAGTTTGGAAGTACAAAATCAGAAGTGAGTTGATATTAAGAAAATATATATATTCACCCCAATTCAATTATAATTATTAAAAGCACTAAATATCAGCTTGCTTAAAGACACATTTGCCAGTGGTTCCACTGCCTTCGCATTTTGTTCGTGTCAAATGTCATTCACTGTCAGACCGTTCTCCACCTCTCTCAGATTATTAAGATTTCTAGGTTTGGGCCTTTCAAGAATGATACGCTTCAGATATGCCTCTAGTCAAATAAAAAGGTAGAAAGAGACAGTGTGAGAGTGTGCCTTCCCCTCCCCCGGAGCGTTGGTCTGATACTGACATACAGTGAAATGGGAGAGGATACAGGTGCAGAGTGAACACGTACTGCACCACACAGCCCAAACAGCGTTAGCTAAGAGGAAGTGGAGTCTAGACACGTCAAGAGCATATTGAGCGTATTGTTCCTGAGTGAATACACTGCAGCCTCTGACTGGAACCATTTGACAGCTGTAAGCATTAACATTCTAAACGTGTCCCAGTTCAGGCGGCCATTTTCCCAGTCCTGTACTTATAGATATTTAGCTAACTATTTAGCTAACCATCTCAACCATTTTACCTTTTCCTTTTAGCTATGTAGCTAATTATTTCAACCCTTTTACTTTTAGCTAACTATTTAGCTAACAAAATCAACAATTGTCCAATTAGTTTTAGCAAAATGTTTAACTCTTTTAGCTAACTGGTTTAACTTCTCGCTTGCTCATTATTTTTTTTGCATTCTTAGTTGGTACATAGTGTTCAGCTGTTCTGACTCAAAGGATGTATTTATTTAATCAAATCATATTATCTATTTAATCATATCTTGTACACAATCTTTCAGAATAACCCTCTAGGCTACAAGTACCCCTGGTTGCATTTTAAGTCCCATTTTTCCTCTTCTGACTTTGTAATGGAGCTTCTTCTTTGACCATATCTCATATCCTCGCTCTCTCTTTCCCTTTCTCTTCCTCTCAGACTGGGGTGTTGTGTGAGTGACGCCTTGTTACCATGACGACCCACGTGACCCTGGAGGATGCCCTGTCCAATGTGGACCTGCTGGAGGAGCTGCCCCTCCCGGACCAGCAGCCATGCATCGAACCCCCTCCCTCCTCTATCATGTACCAGGTACACACTCACACACGCTGTCACCGCCACCCACCGATCATCCCCAGTTGTTCACTTATTTTCAGTGACCCCCTTTGACTCTTTTCTCCCTCCTTCTGCAGGCTAATTTTGACACCAACTTTGAAGACAGGAATGCATTTGTGACTGGCATCGCCCGTTATATAGAGCAAGCTACAGTCCACTCCAGCATGGTGAGAAATGTGCTCCAGTTAAAAAAAAAAAGAACATGTCATGGCTTGCACTCGTGTTGGTTTTTACATCTGATTGGTTGAATCAGTTTTTGTTTTTTGTCTATCTTGAATAGCTGCTGTCCCCCTTTCAGTGAACACAACTCTGACTGTGGGAAGTAGCCTCACTCCCTTAAAGAGAGCCTTGTTTAGTGTGAATTGATTGTCATTTGGCTCTTTTGTTAGGGATTTGGCTAGGCCAGTGGCAGAGCACACACATACACATGCACACTCATGTAGACACACACATCCCTCACACACTGGTGAAGGAGGCAGGCTGTGGACCAGTAAACCTTTTCCCCCTGATGGTGAATAAGTGGAGAGTGGGATTTGACTGGCAAAGAGGGGAAGTAGTGCTCTATTTAACCTTATTTAATCAGGAAGTCCCATTGAGTTTGAAGCCAGTCTATTTAAGGACACGCCTGTCTTTAGCGTGATTGAGACATCTGTCTCACCTACTTCTGAATGGAAGAAATGTTCCCCTGCTAAAATATTTATCAAGCCCTATTCATCCTGGAATATGTGACTCGTCTGAGACCTTGGAAATGTTTAGTGGTGTTGAGTGCCTTAGCAAAATCTCCTTTCATGACATACACATATTAAACAAGGATAAGACCAAAACAAGTAAGGGATTAATAAAGTAAAGGCCTTTGCCAGTTACACGTTTGCTGTAACTTTGCATTAAGAAGGAATGATGTCTCTGTGGTATTTTGTCCATTTTATGCAGAATGAGATGCTGGAGGAAGGACATGAGTACGCTGTGATGCTTTACACTTGGAGAAGCTGCTCCAGAGCCATTCCCCAGGTAACACACACACACACACACACACACAGTTCAACCTGCAAGTTCCTTATCACTTGGCATCTTGAAAACACAGACAAACTTCATGTTATCGTGCAACTATGACACCGGTTGAACACGAAATGTGGCTGTTCTCTTATCAAACCGGACTTCATTTGGCACCGAATAAGAAGCTATCAGAGTCTTTCCTGCACTTAAGATGAAGATTAAAGATTTAAGATTAGCCTGCTTTACTGGTTGACTTCATTATTGCTCATTACAGGATTTCCCCAAACTGGACAATTGCAACTTATACTGTACAAAAATGAAAATAGAAATCCTTGGTGGTTCTGATTGGTTTAAAGAGATGCCATTAAACCTTTTCCTCCCATCCAGTAATGCTATGGGGAGTTGCCAGATCCTCCTTCAGTGAGCTTTGGAGGAGGGTCTGGCAAAGCGGGACTACCTGCAAACAAACTATAATGTTGCACTAACTAGCTGAACCAAAAACTGTACTACTGCTACTGCTAGTATATCAAGCTGTACAATGCCACCCTCTTGTGCTTGCTAGGTGAAATGCAATGAGCAGCCCAACAGAGTGGAGATCTATGAGAAAACCGTGGAGGTGTTAGAACCTGAAGTGACCAAGCTCATGAAGTTCATGTACTTCCAGGTAAGACTCGGCTGCATGACAGTGTCTTTTATATTTTATAATTAACTGAGCCTGAAAAGGTCAAGAGCAACATGCCTAGGCTACCCTGCAATCAGGCTCATTTAACGAAGTACATTTTCATTTCAGACTTTGCATGCTTGGTGTTTGTTTGGGCACAAAGTTGTGTGTTTGTAACTTATTCTAAACGCTCCATATATCCTGATTTCTTTGTCTTTACAGCGGAAAGCCATAGAACGTTTCTGTAGCGAAGTGAAGCGTCTGTGTCATGCAGAGAGAAGGAAGGACTTTGTGTCGGAGGCCTATCTGCTCACTCTGGGCAAATTTATTAACATGTTTGCAGTGCTGGACGAACTGAAGAACATGAAGTGTAGCGTTAAGAACGATCACTCTGCCTACAAAAGGTAGGGAACCATAAGTGAAGGAATCCTCATGTACAGTAGATTAGTCTAGTTATAGCCAAGGTAACATTTCTCTCCTCCTCTGCCTCCAGGGCAGCTCAATTCTTGAGGAAGATGGCAGACCCTCAGTCCATCCAGGAGTCCCAGAACCTCTCAATGTTTTTAGCCAACCACAACAGGATCACTCAGGTTGGTGTCCAGACTCTAGACTGTCTTTACGGCAGGTGGCGTAAGAAGGTCTAACTATAGATTGGAAGGAGATGGAGGAAGCTTTACTCAATGAATTAAAGAGAGTTTTTGTACAACGTACTGCATTTGTAAAGGGATTCAAGGCTGCTTTTCAGTGTATGTTTGTAAAAATAAAATGAAGAAAAATAGGCCTTTTGATTGAAAGGTCCCTACACATATTTAGTTTTTAATTTAACAATTTCTGCAACATTCTGAACAGGAAATGACTCACTAGACAAGATGAGCAGATAAATGAGTCACATTTGTACTCTTGAAAAGTGACGTGACAGGTAGTGCAGCCTGAATAAAAGTGTCTTACGGAGCAATGTGAGCTATTAACGTAAACATGAACCTCTGCTCTGCTGAACAACCTGTATTTACCTTACATACTCTCTAATTTTAGTTAAATTTAAATATTGCATGGTCCCTTATAAATTCAGCATTTTTAATGACTAAAAGGCCAATTGAAAGCCTATTTGACACACAATGAAAAAAGGCCCATTTCTTTTTAAAATATGTAATTTTTCTGATTGATTCTTTTTGAGTTTCAAGTTTTTAATGCAGTGTTGTCAATGTCAGTATTTATGTCTATTTGCAGTGTAGAATGAGGCCTTTCTGACATTTGCATGTAAAGGAATGTATGTGAAGATGACCTGTTTTTCTGTTTCTGTTCCTATGTAGTGCCTGCACCAACAGCTGGAGGTGATTCCCGGCTACGAGGAGCTTTTGGCAGACATTGTCAACATCTGTGTAGATTATTATGAGAACAAGATGTATTTGACACCCAGTGAGAAACACATGCTGCTTAAGGTACACACATCCTTACCTGCTGCCCACCTATATCAGTCAATACTGGGATCTTTAGCAGGCTAAATGTCCTTTGCTGATGTGAAACGAACCACCTCTGACTGTGTGTGTCTGCGGGTGCGTGTGTGCGTGTGTGTGTGCGCCTGTGTATGTGTGTGTGCGTGTGTGCGTGTGTGTGTGTGTGTGTGTCCGGTCAGGTGATGGGCTTTGGTCTGTACCTTATGGATGGGAACGTCAGTAATATCTATAAACTCGATGCCAAAAAGAGGATCAACCTGAGCAAGATTGATAAGTTCTTCAAAGTAAGGCATTTGCTTTCTTGGCATCTCTTTTATCCAGAGTTGTATTTGTGTACATGACATGAGTGTGGGACATTGTCTCCCTTTGTTTTTCAGCTTCAAGTGGTGCCACTCTTTGGAGACATGCAGATAGAGTTGTCGCGCTACATTGAGACAAGTGCCCACTACGAAGAAAACAAGTCCAAGTAAGAGGACCTGTCTAGACATCTACAAACCCTTGTGCACAGATATGCTCTCAAGCACAAAAGTAGCTGATCTGGACCGCCATGCCATCTGCTCTCGCCCACCCCTCAACCCTACCATTTTCTTTATTTGTGCTCAGGTGGACGTGCACCCAGAGCAGCATCTCACCACAGTACAACCTGTGCGAGCAGATGGTGCAGATCAGGGAGGACCACATCCGCTTCATCTCGGAGCTGGCGCGCTACAGCAACAGCGAAGTGGTGACAGGCTCGGGCCTGGACAGCCAGAAGTCGGACGAGGAGTACCGAGAGCTGTTCGACCTCGCTCTCAGGGGTCTGCAGCTGCTGTCCAAGTGGAGCACGCACGTCATGGAAGTGGTGAGTAAAGCAAGCGGTTGCAGGGTTCCCCCCTGTAAGTTGCAAGACTAGTGGCCCTCTGGGCCTACATTTCCCCCCCACCAGGCCTAAGCCACTGGGAATAGTTTTTTAATATAATAGTAGTAATATATAACAGTTTTTGATACAGTGGGGCGGCTGGGTTGGAAACTTAGACATAGTGTCAATGTTAGCTTCAAGCTAAGACTTAATGTAGGGCCCTATGGAATTGGCTCAGCTTTTTTAAATCCTCAATTTCAGGATTCCATCCCCGATTCTGTTATTACAGGAACTATTGGGCTCTACATCAATGCTGCCATCAGGGACTGGGCCAAGGCCCTCTTTATGAAAAGACAATCGTCACCCGTCTAAACAACTTCTCTGGGGGAGACCGTGGGTTGATTGTGTTTGTATTTAGAGAATGGTTGTGCAACAGGCAATATGCGTGGGCTTAGGTATGAAAAGTTAGTGGTTTTGCCATCGATCGTTGTAGCTTTGATATATTTATAGCTCTCCTTGTCTCTTTTAGTACTCGTGGAAGCTGGTTCATCCCACAGATAAATTCTGTAACAAGGACTGTCCAGGCACAGCGGAGGAATACGAACGAGCCACGCGATACAATTACACCAGTGAGGAGAAGTTTGCCCTGGTGGAAGTCATCGCCATGATCAAAGGGCTGCAGGTAAAACCCTGGTAGCCCTGACACGTGTTGAGTAGCTTTGTGTTGATGCTCCCAACAGCTGGTGGCAAGGGCATTTTTAAAATGTGTGCAAAGATGAGTAGATCTGCAGCTTATTTAGTCAGAAAATTAGGTCAAACACAAGAAATGATCCACCAACCATTTTTAAATGTCATCCATTATTACCCTTAAAGAAATAGTTTGCCATTTTGTTCAATTTTATTTCTAACTGAGAGTTAGATGAGAAGATCACTTCTGCGTTTATATGTGTCTGCTGAAAATGCAACTAGAGACAGAAAAGTGTGGGGGGGGGGGGGG